>NC_142930.1:135249256-135261756 GCF_046866305.1 Octopus bimaculoides
TCCGTACCTACCATAAAATTGAACCTACGTATATATGTATTTCGTGCATAAAGACTTGTGGGATTTGATAGACGGAAACTGAAAGAAGTTGGTCGTGTGTTTACATACATACATATATATATATATATATATATGTGTGTGTGTGTGTGTGTGTGTGTGTGTGTGTGTGTGTGTGGGTGGGTGTGTGTGTGTTCTACTATAGCTTCGGGTCGGCCAAAGCGTTGTGAGTAGATTTGGTATACAGAAATTGAAAGCCCTTTGTATATATATATATATATATATATATATATATATATATATATATATATATATATATATATAAACTTAAGTTTGGTCCAGGCCACGTCTAACTTAATGGCACCCTTGATATGATTATCAAAATCCTTTTCAAGTCAGGTTTTGTGGTATCATGGTCTTTTCGAGTAGGGAGTTCTTGTTGAGTGAGTTGTATCCAGGTATAGGTCGCTTATCTGGTATTACTTGAAGAAATTTGTCCAGATTCCGTTTAAAGATGATGGGATCCTTTTCCTCTTTGATCTGTTTCGAGACAATGTTAAATAAGGTAGAGTCTGTTGAGGAAAAGAAATTGCGTCACAGTGTATTTATGTGCTGTGATCCTGAATTGGGTAGGGGACTATTGCCCGTGGCCGTAGCTTGGATGAATTTTGAAGCTAATGTTGAGGTCGTTTGAGCAATGCTGGTAGGATATTCTCCACATCGTGCAAATGATGTGTCGCTCACGGCGGCGCTGGAGAGAATAGAGTTTCAATGCTTTAAGGCGGTCCCAGTAATCGAGATAAGTCATGACCTTAATTATTTTAGTGAATGACCTCTGGAGTGATTCAATTTTCGAGATGTTTTGTTTCGAAGGTAGACCTCAGGGGGCAGCAGTATTCGAGGTGTGGCCGTACAAAGGAGGAGAACAGTGGAATGATGACACTTTGTTCTTTGGACCGGAAGGTTCTTAGGATCCAGGAGCTCATCCTATTAGCTATATCGACCTTATTGTTAATGCGGGGACTCCAGTTGAGATTGTTATCAACAATTACTCCTAGGTCTCTGATATTATTAGATACTGTGAGAAGTTTCCCTGGAGGAAAAGAGAATAGTTGTTTTAGTATAGCCTTTTTCCCAAAATGCATCAGCTCAAATTTTCCCTCATTTAGCTACATTTTGATTTTATCTGTCCATTGACTCACAGCATGTAGATCAGACTGGAGTTGTGATCGGTCTTCTTCATTGACAATTTTCTGGAGCTTAGAGTCATCAGCGAATATTTTCACTTTGCTGTGCTTTATGACGCTGGAAGGGTCGTTTATATAGATTACTAGCAGAAATACCCGGCTTTGCCCGGGTTAAAGAGAATAATGAAATCTAAAAGCGCCGTCTCGACTACGCAACCCTCAACTGTTAGTAGCTACGATACCATATTTCTACCTTAATAACTCTCCAATCCATGCTAGCAGGGCACATAGACATTAAGTGGAATGCCAGTCTCTCATCTAGGAGGGCCTTGAAATCAATGTTATCAACTGGGGACTATGTGTGTCGCAGTGATAATAAAAAGACTCAAAGGAGGACTGCAACGAAATAATTTTACTCAACACTTTGCAAGTGAATCAGTGGAGGCAAAGATGCGTCTCATTTACTTGACAATTTATGCACCACATTGCAGAAATCACAATGAAAGTATATCTGAAAGGGTAGTCTTACACTGTTGTACCGTTGAATTACAAATAATGCTCATCTGTTATTTTTGGGTTAAAATTTCATCAACATCAAAAATATATGAATTTTCATGGGAGTTATGGCCGTTATGCATAGAATATAATTTCCAAATTTCATAAAGATCCGTTCACTACTTTTGACGTAGCTTTGGATAAGAAAACAAATGACTAATGTGTGTTTGTGTGCATGTGTTTGTGTGTGATGGGTGTATATATGTATAGATATCTGTATGCATGTATATATATGTATATATGTGTACATATCACATGTACATCTATATATATATACATCTATACATATGTATACATATACATGTATGCATATAGATCTATATCTATATATATCTATGCATATACGTGTACATATACATGTATATGTATACATATACATCTCTTTCTCTCTCTTTCTCTCTTTCTCTCTCTCTGAAAGTATCTGTCATTACAGTATCGAAATGTGATTGTTTCAGTTAGTGGAATAACGTGTACATATACATCTATATGTATACATATACATCTATATGTATACATATACATCTATATGTATACATATACATCTATATGTATACATATACATCTCTCCCTCTCTCTTTCTCTCTTTCTCTCTTTCTCTCTCTCTCTCTGAAAGTATCTGTCATTACAGTATCGAAATGTGATTGTTTCAGTTAGTAGAATAGTTTCATTTTTAAAGTGAAAGTATTTGATATGAGTGTTTTTGTTTCACTTTTGACACGTAATACTTAAATAGTGGAGGAGATATTATGTTGCCGTGGGCTCGAACTCTGCAAGAAGTTAAATTTTTTTTTACTAAAACACAACTGGAACCCTAAGTAAGGCATGTGTAAAATTTGAATGAAATTGGTTGTGTAGTTCTCGAGTTTTAGGGATTCACACAGACAGACAGACAGACAGACAGACAGACAGACACACATTCTCATTTTTATATATATAGATAAAGAGAAGCGGGTCCAAAACAGTCCCCTGATGCACACCACTGGTGACTTTTGCTGGGCCTGAGTGGATTCCACTGATCACAACATGTGCTCTGTTCTTCAGGAAATGCATAATCCAGTGTAGAGGTTTTCCACGGATTCCAACATTTGTTACTTTTGACAGTAGGATATTATGGTCAACTCGGTCGAACGTTTTACCGAAGTCAATATATATGACATCAGAGTCCTAACCTGTTCCCAAGGCTTTAAGTATACCATCGTGTGGTGTAAAAGCTGTGTTAAACAGCCCCCGCTGCAGCGAAAGCTATGCTGGTTTGAATTTATGAGTTTGTGGCTCTGTAGGAAGCCAGCTGTCCTTTATCTTACCACCCTTTCAAAATGATATGGGAGGTGAATGAGATTTGGTGGTATTTGACTGTGAGAAATCTGCTTCCCTGCTTGAAAACCGGAATGATAGACTGGGATAAGAGCTGTTTCGGTATATAACCTGAGTCTAAAGAATTTCTCCAGATCTTGGTCAGTGGGACTGCAAGTTGGTGTCTACATTCTTTCAGGAGACTAGCGGGAAATCTATCAGGCCCGACAGCAGAATAGTATTTGATCTCATTTATTGTTGATTATTTACATTATTTACATTTGAGGTATATTTGCCCTCAACTAGTTTGTTTCTTAGGGAAATTTCGTACCAGGTTTCTCATTCCTAAGGTATTTTTCGGTATTGTTGCTGTTGTTGTTGTTGTTGTTGTTGTTGTTATTATTATTATTATTATTATTATTATTATTATTATTATTATTATTATTATTATTATTATTATTATTATTATTATTATTATTATTATTTATTATTATTAATAAGTGATTTTATTTTTATAGCGTGCTTTCACTTCACTACCGAGCGCAGCTCTGTGTGCCTTGGGTATGTGTTGTGGTTTGCTGTGATGCTCCTATGGTTACTGTATTGAAATTGTTTTGCGTAGGATATGCGCAGTGCCCAGTAGTGAAATTTTCTGTATTGTATATATATATTTGTAAGTCCTGGTGTTTTTGTTATGTATTTGTCTGAATATTTTTTTATCATACCTAATACGCCTACTATGATAGGAATTGTCTCTGTTTTTAGATTCCACATTCGAGTTACCTCTATTTCCAGGTCTTTGTATTTTGAAAGTTTCTCCATTTCTTTTAGAGAAACGTTGTGATCTGCTGGTATTGATACATCAATTAGAAAACATTTTCTTTCTTCATGATCTCTGACATCTATATCTGGCCTATTGGCCTTAAATTCTCTATCTGTGTGTATTGGCATATCCCAGAGTATGGTTGCTTTCTCGTTTTCTGTGACCTTTTTTGGCGTATGCCTATACCATCTTTTTTTCTGTTGTTATTCCATAGTGTTGGAATAGCTTCTAGTGTATGTAGGTCCCAGCTCTGTCGTGTCTGTGAATATAGTGAATATATTCCTTCTTAGCCAGGACTGGGTAGCCAGAGATAATATGATTTATTGTTTCTTGTCCATCGCCACATATTCTGCAGTTACTTGTTATGTTTCTTTTTATTATATGTTTTTGGTAATTTCTGGAGGGAAGGCTTTGGTCTTGTGCTGCAATTAAAAATCCTCCAGTCTCTGCTTAGAGTCCTGAGCTTCTCAACCATTGCTGGGATTTTTCTGTCTATTTCTTTTGCATTTAGTTTAGCTCAGTATTTGCAATGAAGGGGCTTTTCTTGCCATCGTTTCATCGTGGCCCGTTGCTGTTCTAGTTTCAGTTTGGATTTCTTCTTCTTCTTCTTCTTAGTATTATTATTATTATTATTATTATTATTATTATTATTATTCAGTAGTTTTATTTTTATAACGTGCTTTCACTTCACTACCGAGCGCAGCTCTGTGCGCCTTGGGTATGTGCTGTGGTTTGCTGTGGTGCTCTTATGTTTACTGTATTGAAAGTGTTTTGCGTAGAATGTGTGCAGTACCCAGTAGTGCAATTTTCTGTATGTTATATATATTTGTAAGTCCTGGTGTTTTTGTTATGTATTTGTCTGAATATTTTTTTATTATACCTAAGGCACCTACTATGATAGGAATTGTTTCTGTTTTTAGATTCCACATTCGAGTTATCTCTATTTCCAGGTCTTTGTATTTTGAAAGTTTTTCCATTTCTTTTAGAGAAACGTTGTCATCTGCTGGTATTGAAACATCAATTAGAAGGCATTTTTTTCCTTCATGATCTTTGACAACTATATCTGGTCTATTTGCCTTAATTTCTCTATCTGTGTGTATTGGCATATCCCAGAGTATGGTTGCTTTCTCGTTTTCTGTGACCTTTTCTGGCGTGTGTTTATACCATCTTTTTTCTGTTGCTATTCCATAATGTTGGCATAGCTTCCAGTGTATATAGGTCCCAGCTCTATCGTGTCTGTGAATATATTCCTTCTTAGCCAGGACTGGGCAGCCAGAGATAATATGATTTATTGATTTGATTGTATGATTTTATTATTATTATTATTATTATTATTATTATTATTATTATTCAGCTCTTAACCACTACGCCATATGCCCGTGGGCAATTATGGACTTCATCTCACAGGGGGAGGTGGTCTCCATTTTTCCATACATGGTCAGCTATACCCGATTTATCAATATCTCCTCGTGTCACAGCTTTGCGATCTTCCTCTACCCTTATTTTGAGGGTCGACATGTTTCGCCTTTGTAAACCTACCAGAGATGTATGGGATGGAATACACGCAGTTTTTGGTCATATTCTCTTCTATTGGTGGTTTTACCCGAAAGAGATATTTGCGAAGTGTTGTATTACTCTTGAAGACTGTCCTGATGTCATATGGACCGCATATCTTATGTATCTTTTCGGACCGGCCTTTCACATTGGGTAGACAGACTGTAGACAGTTTATGGGTTGCATCCTCTCTTTTCTTCATAATTGAGAGAATGCAACCAATAAACTGTCTACAGTCTGTCTACCCAATGTGAAAGGCCTCTCCGAAAAGATTCAAATGATATGCAGCCCATATGACACCAGGACAGTATTCAAGAGTAATACAACACTTCGCAATGTTTGTGTAGTGGATTTCGTAGGAGCGTGTTTTGAGCATGTATAAGTGACAATGTCTTCCAAGTGCTGCCTTGTGGTTTTAATGTCAGTGGAACTGAGAGTGAAGGAACCATCGATAAAGGACAGATCCTTTCTGATTGCTCCCCAGTCCGCTTTGTGGAAGTTTATGTTGTCAAATTAGTGCAGCAGAGTGGGATTGGCTGGTTTGGTTATAATATGCCGGAACTTATAGTTGCAGAGTATCATGTCGTGGTCTGAGAGGAGAGTGTTTTCAACTGAAATACTGTGAAAGGAGCTCGAGTGGTTGGTTAATATTAGATCCAAGATCGTTTTATTCAGTCTTGTTGGTTTGAGCAGTAGCTGAGTCTGGAAAAATTCATCCATTAGATTAAGAAGTAATCCTGCTGCTGCTTTGTGTCGTGTAGTGCATTTGCCTAACTTGAGAGTATTTGTAGGCTAGTTTATGTAAGTGACGTTAAAATCACCCATCACTAGTATGTTTCCGGAGTTGTATTTTTGAAGGAAGGACGTTGTTGAAGCATTCTTCAAGACACTTTAGCGGTGCTGGGTGGGTGTGGGGGGGGCGGTAAAGACCAACAATGGTTATGCCGTTGGCCTTGTTGAATAGAGTCATAGATTCGCAATAGCCGTTGGAAAATATATCCTTGGAATCAACTGTAAACGTGTCATGGAGAAAGATAGCTGTTCCCCCTTATTCTTTGTAAGACTAGTACTTATTCCTTCGGTCTCTTTTGCCGAACCTGTAAGTTACGCTGACGTAAACACACCAGCATCGGTTGTCAAGCGATGGTGGGGTGGGGTGGGGACAAACACAGACACACAAATACATATATATATATATATATATATATATATATATATATATATATATATATATATATATATATATATATATATATATATATTACATGAAATTATGCGAGCAAAAGAGTTGATATTCTCAAGATTATAAACCTGGAAAATTACAGGACAAATTATTACATCTGGTAAAGTACACAATAAGAAAATGTTTACTTAAAATATTGCAGCTAAGGATAAAATTTCAAATAAAGTATTTATATTTAGAAAATATTAGCATTTATTTAAACTAAAAATTTTATTATAAGCTATTACTTCTGTTTGTTATTACTTGTTACTTCTAATAAAAATAAAAAAATAACTCAAAATATTTTTTGCACTTTAAAATATTCGTTTTTTTAATTATTAATTAATAATTAGAAATTTGAAAATGCATTATAAAATTAATAGTATTACAAAATTAGTTAGTGCAATAAATAGAATAATACAATTAGTTATATACTACCTTTAACAACAAATTCACAGTAAAAATTGCTTGAGTTATTGCCTAAGCTATTCCTAAGTCTTCAAAATTGTATACTTGACCCAATGCTTATTTGTTACATAATGAATTTGTCTACCATATATACTATTCTACTTTGCATAAAACGTCAGCTATATTGGTACTTTTGGCTCTTATTTTTTAAGTATTCTTATGTGTCAATATTTTAACAAAATGATGGTACCTTTTTTACCTTGTTACTTTGTAAATTAAAATCAAATAATTATTGAGTCAAATTTTATCCTTAGCTGCAGTATTTTAAGGAAAAATCTTCTTGTTCTGTACTTTACCAATACAATAACTTTTTCAAGTACAATAACTTGTCCTGTAATTTTCCAGGTTTATAATCGTAAGAATATTATTTCTCTGGTTCGCATTTTTCCAAGTAATCCATGTTTTTTTTCCAGGCTACGATATTATGCTAATTAGTAATGTGTCAGATGAGTCAATAAGTAGTGTCGTTGATATTTTTTTCCTTATCACAATGTCACCGATGACATATATTAAAAGTCCCCTGATAGAACTATATTCATAAAAATATATAGAACTATATTATCACCCTCATATTTGAGAAACAAACACTCATAACTTGTTTCTTTTAAAACTTCATTGCATAAGATTGATATCATGAAATTTCTCGAATTAAGATCTATTATCTAAGCTTAATTAAAATATAATTTATTTTTAAAATAAAGAAAGTTAATTATATGGGCCCATCCGGCATCATTAATTCCCTCACGGCCCAATGCATGCACTTTAGCCCGAACTCTTCACCCTTCATGTTTGGCTTTGAGGTGACGGTCCAAAGCCGTTCTCGCTGCCAAAATGTGAGATGCAGAGACCAACCTCAACGCCTCTTGGTCCTTAACTAGTTGCCCTTCTATTCTGGCCTTATCTAGTCTTAGCTGACGGGTAAACCTAATAGACTCAAAACGAATGGCTCTCTTGCGGGCGAACCACCATCGGTTATTAACTACAGCACCGGTTACCGACCTCTGTACTAATTCCTTAATCGGGCTACGGTATGCCTCGCAAGTCAAAATAGACTTGTTCAGCTTCCAGTAGCCGGATCCTCTCTTAACTGTACTATCTACGTCCAGTGTACGCTTAACCATTCTATGGTCAGTGTAGGCTACTTGGACAAGCTGTGGACAGCTAAAACTAGACTCATCCCTAGTCCTTATCACTATCCTATCTAAGTAAGACTTGAACCTTCCGTCGCCACTCATCCAGGTCCACTCTGGGACGTTCGGATAGTCAAGTCTGTAACGATCTGCCAGCTGAAAACGCTTAAGCAGATGGACGAGGCGTGAGTTCACTTTCCTACCGATCGAGCCAACGCTATCAATGCGTGCGTCAATGTCAGCGGTATAGTCTCCTAACACCACCAATGTCTTCGACATCACGAGAAAGTTCTCAAGGCGCCGACAAAAATCAGTTTGATATCTTCTAGCACAAGGTGCATAGATCCCGATCAACCTGAAGGCCTTACTGCTGTATGTCACATCAAAAACTATCAGCCCACCTTCTGGGTCAACATAGACTGTACTTGTCTGCAGAGCCAAGACTTTTCGGACCAGTACTACTACACCCCCTCGCCCTCCGGTCTAGCTTGGAGACATGATTTTCTCATAGCTATTCAGGAGGGGCGAGAAGGTTTGTAGCCTGTCCAGCTTGGTCTCTGTAGCAACCATCACATGCATATCGTGTGATCTGAGGTCGTCGAGGAAACAAGCTTGCTTCCACTTCGAACTCAGACCACGCACATTCAAACACTCAAGGTTAAGTGTAGTCATTAAGAACAAAGAAAAGGAAGGGTTCTACTTTTTATCTTTATCCTTCAACTGGTGATGTTGGGGCTGACCTCACTACACGTGAGGCAGCCGTTTCCTCTTCCTCCTTCTTCAAATAATCTGGAATATCCGGGATGATCCAGATGGTCTTTGGATGCCCCTCCTTCAGTTTCTTGTAAAGTATTTCTCCAATCCAGGCACATCTCTCTCTCAAGTCCTTGTGCTGTTGAAACAGCTCTGTGGTGTTCTTTTAATGCACCCTCAATGTACTTATCTCTGGCATCATATTTTACTAAGGTGTTCGTTTCGTTATCGTCTTTTTCGGCCTTTTATACTTCTGGGACAATGGGGCGGGGTCGTTTTTTTATTTGTGGTATGTTGCTTTTCATTTTCTTTTGTGAGGGATATGGATGGGAAAGGTGCAAGAGTTCGTTTCTTTCGAACAGTCGTGAACTCCCTCTCGACAACCTCCATGGCATCATCCGGGGGAGTTACTTGTTCTTGTGTCACTTCAGAGGGGGTGAGTATGTTTGTTTTTTTCGGAACCGGTGTGTGCATGGCCTGGGATTTTTGAGTGTCATGTTTGGGAGCGAGGACCACAGATGGGGGAGTGGGGATTTTTGTTTCTGTGAGGGATAATGTGTGTGCAGGTCCTTTTTTTGTTAACGAAGGACCTGATGGCCACTTACTTTTCTCTTTCATTGTTCACATTCAACACGAATATGGCCTTTTTTGCCACATTCGTAACACGTGGGTTTTTTGCCACATTCGAAACACGTTGTTTTTTTTGCCCTCTACTTGTATTCTGAGGACAATATCCTCACCTAAGAGCACTCTTTCTGGAAGCATTTCAATATCTTCCTGAGTCCCCTGAATAATGGCAGAGATGCTCTGCCCGAGCCAATTTTGTGGGATAGAGCATATGATCTGAAGGAAGGTGATTTTGTCCGTCCTGTTATACAACAGAGAGGCCATCACCTCCCTTGCCTCAATTTCCGGTGGTACTTCTGTCACCTTTACACGTGCCGTTTGCCTCCCCATGTAGGTTGGAAGGAGCACCACCTCCTTTGTTTTCAGGGGACTCACTGAGTGCTCTTGGGCTTTTTCGACTGTTTCGAATCTGGAATCTATTGCGCCATATGCTCGGCCCCTCGGTATGTACTTTATGTCTTTCCAAATATGGGCCAGGCATTTTTCTATTTCACACTTTCCATAGTGTTTGAATGTTTTAAAAACGACTGTCCTTCTTTTCAATTTTTCAACTCTAGGGGAGGGTGATATCTTTATATCCCCACCCTCCTCTTTCATTCTTCCAAAAAGCTCAGAAAGCTTATCCGTTGGTATCACAATATCTTCACTGGCCACGGCGGCGACTGCCGAAAACTTCTTTACTGGCTCATCCGGTGGTTTCATTTTTTGAATTATTTCGACCGACATACTCCGGTCGAACTTAATTCTACACAAATTATAAATTATAATTCCCTAGAAACAGGAAACCTATAATATATTTTTGATTTTCTTTTCTTTCCTCTTAACGAGGACACCAGTTCAAATCCGCTAGAGGGGTTTGTAGCAATAAAGCCTACAACGGCTGAAATTAAATTGTTCACACAGAATGAATTAAATATCCCTGAAAACGGGAAACCTATAATGTGTTTTTTTTTTCTTCTTAATGAGGACCGCTGGTGGGTGGAGCGCAACGCTAAAGCCTACAACGGCTTTAGCAAAGTTCAATTTTACAATAAATAACACCTGCCAAAATGGTTTCACAAAAATAATTCCTGTCTCCTGTCACTGGGGAAAAGCACAAAAAATGTTCATAGTTCCACAATTCAATAAAGTTCAACAATGTTCATCAACGATAACAATAATTCCAACAGTAAAACAATCCAATCTTCAACAAAACGTTCAACTCACCACCAAACAAAAACGCGTCCAACACGGAGACCGGTAGGCAAGCTACTTACCACAACCACTCCTGTACGTATAAGCCACACCTGGACCTATATGCATAACAGAATGTAATACAAATCTGAAGGATCCATAGGATTAAGTGCTGATGAATAAAACTAAATGCTTTCTTTCACGACCTTGCCATGGTTCATTAAAAAAGGGAAAGAACAACAATTACACTCGTAGACACACACTCTCATAGACACACACGCACCTATGTGTATATATATAAACGCAAGTATGGCTGCGTCGTTAAGAATCTCGCTTTGCAACCAAGTGCTTTCGGGTTCAGTCCCACTGCACGGGATATTTCACCAAATGTTTCCTACTATCACACCATGATTTCAGAACTTGGTGAAGGTTGTACATATTTCGAGCATATTCGATATCGACAGCAACTTTTCTGATTCATTATGTTGATGGGTGAAGCAATTAGAACCTTCAACTGTCCGTTTCCCATAAGTACCCACTTGTGCTCCAATAACGAGGTGTGCGTCTTCTTGCATTCGTTCATTGGCATCGACGATAGAAAATTAGAGATACAGGATGAAGACAGGTGCAGGCTTGGCTGAGTGGTAAATTTGTTTCCCAACCACGTGGTTTCGGCTTCAGTTAGGTGTCTTCTATTATTAAGCATTGGTGATGTAAATTAGCAATTCGGTAAAAGAAACGATTAAATGAGTATCAAGCTTTAGAAGATAAGTCCAGGGGTAATTGGACTAACAGTTCTTCAAGGCGACCCCAGTATGGCTGCATTCATACAACTAAAACAAATAAAAGCTAAAAGCTGAAAGATGCTTGTGTATGTGCATGTGTGTGTGTGTGTGTGTGTGTGTGTGTGTGTGTGTGTGTGTGTGTGTGTGTGTGCCATTATGGTTGTCTACCCTCAAATCTTTACCACTGGTCCTGGTCCTGGTTTGGTGATGTTCCCGTAACTTTGTGATTCGGTATAAGAGACCAAGAGAATAAATCCAAGACTTTAAAATATGCAATGGAGTCGATTAGTATGACCGCCGTCCAATTGCGGAAACAGTCAAAAAGATAAACGATATATATACACAAATACGCACATAAAAAAACCTGTTTGAAATCTCTTTAAATCATTAATATAAACTGGCAAAGATCCGATACCAAATGAGTTCTGAATGTAAATCTGGAACCCCCATCATTTGTCTACCCTCAAAACTTTATCACCTTTATCCCTGCTTCACATCTGCACAGTTTTCTCCCGTCTCCAGTCCGCAGGCATATTGCGTAGTGGTTAAGAGCGCGGGCTACTAACACCAAGAATCCGAGTTCGATTCCAGGCAGTGACCTGAGTAACAATAATAATAATAATGATATTAATAATAATAATAACAACAACACCGAAAAATACCTTAGGAATTAGAACCCAGGTTCGAAATTTTCTCAAGACACCTGATGAAGGCTGCAGGGTATATCAGCCGAAACAACAAACAAGATGAAGACAAATATCCGTCAAATGTAAATAATGTACACAATTCCTTGTCTCTTAAATATAGAAGTGTTATATTGTGTCATTATTAGCTTCAAGGCCAGCAATTTCGGGAAAGGAGGGAGGGAGTAAATCAATTACACCGATACTAATGCTCAACTGGTATCTATTTTATTGACCCCGAAACGGATGA
>NC_142930.1:135281756-135294256 GCF_046866305.1 Octopus bimaculoides
AAAATTGTCGTGGGGAAATATATGTACATACATATATACATATATAGGTGTGTGTGTTTGTGTAAGCGTGTAGATGCACACACAGATATAACTTTATTTTTATTCATAATTATATAAAAACACAGTGATGCAATGAAGTGTAGGCTGAGGGCTTTAAATTGAAGGATTTCGTAAATTTTTACGCAGGAATGGTTGACAGCGCATTCATAGTTTATATACTACAGTTCTTGACTCTGTTATGCATTTGTAAAGAAGCTCATGAACGGAGAAACGTTGATGACACGATTTACTAGTTTCTTATAAATATATGTGTGTATATGCTTGTGCAGGTATGTGTGTGCGTGTGAAGGGATATATGTGTGTGCATGAATGTATGCGGTTCCGGTGCATTTTACTTAACTCAGTTTTGTCTACCCATCCCAAGGAAAGGTCTTAGTAATATAAACGGTTCATATTTTAGCTAATCTTTTAATACTCCACCAAATCACATCGTATCATTCCCAAGTTAGTTTCCTCCTCCACCACGCAATTATTCTTTTTGCTATCGTTTACATTAGCATCATATGCCATAATCATGTAAATTCGTTTATTTATTTAAATGTTTAATACTACCTAAATTTTTCATATCTAAAACACTTCTTACAGTTACCTCTCGTAATGTACATCCTTCCTCGTTCTTCACAAGAAAGATGTCTTTCTTTTCAAATATATATTTCTAGCTTGCAATCACAGATAATTCATATTTACTTGAGTTCTCCATCCGATATTTTATAATACATTCTTATATTGTAAGTGTTGTTATTTTCCCCATATGCGCCAATTTCATATGTAAGCTTTTGTTAAATGGTAATGATTTTTTAATTACTTTTTAGAAGAGCTGGACGTTTCTTTCCATATGTTTTTAGGCAACATATTCAGTAACGCAATAATCTCGCTCTATGATATTGCTTTTTAAATTAAACAATTAAGATTTTCCAAGAGCTTAACTCTCTTACATAAAGATTAGGACTTTATATTCAATGTTCAGAGTATTATTTATTGATTCCGGCTAACTGAATCCTTATAAATAGCTTATATATATATATATATATATATATATATATATATATATATATATATATATATATATATATATATATATATATATATATATATATATATATATATATGTGTGTGTGTGTGTGTGTATACATATATAGAAGACACCAAACATTCGTATCCTGAAGATGATGCCTGAGATAACCCAGAAATATTGATTGAAATTAAAATAATCTTAGGAATTTACAGCTGCAAGAAAGCTACACGGGTCTAATTTATAAAACCGAAAATCTTATAAAAAGAATCAAATTAGAACAAAGCATATTACATTTAAAAGAAAAACCGCTTCCCTTATAGACAAATGCACACACACACACACTCGTGTATATATATATATATATATATATATATATATATATATACGCATATATGCATGTATATGAGTGTGTGTGTCTGCGCATGCAACAATATGCAAATGAAGAAATATAACGATTTCTGTTTACGCAACAGACAGATACAAACCTCTAGTTTCAATGTTTATACAGGGAGGTTTTACCAGTTCATAAATTAATGTATAGTCAAAAGTAGCGCGACCTCTTTGGCCACTCTGTATCTACCTTATATTCGTGAACAGAAAACAGGTATCATTAGGTCTAGCTTTCGATTATCAATTTCCTGGGTACACGCCTACGACCGATACTGATTACTCTTTTTTACTGTGAAGGGATATACAGTTTATAAAGCGTCTAATATTAAGGCCTTCAGAAAACTGGAGAGTCCAATTTGCATTTATCGTACCTGTATTTGTGCTGCCGGAACACTGCGCGATTCGTTTTCGCTTTATTTATTATTAGATTTCAATACTATAAAGTGATAGGAAGATTTGTCTTTTAAATACAGCCAAATAGATAACAGTTAAACAAGCGAAGTGGAATCGTGTCACCTATCATGTCCTAAAAACTATTTCACCACTCTATACTGAATAATATCATTAAGAAATTAACGCATCAACAATACATTACTATACTTCTGCGTGCTTATATTCTAATGGACAGACATAACACTTCAATGCTGTAAGTGTTCAGTTTTCATACACACATTACAAACCATGAACAATTCAAATACATACATATACAAAAATAATAGAATCAAAGGTCATTTCAGAATCAGACACATAAACCTGGTTTCCTGGTTTCTGGGGCGTATATATTCTCCGGTGCCAGGACGAGACTTCGATCTATTCCAGGATGACTCACTTTTGCCAGCTGAGTGAACTGGTGTAATGTGAAGTGGAATGTTATGAACGTGTCGGCGCTCAATGTCAAACTTTTGACATGATCAATCTTTTCTATGGTTTGTGTTTTACGTGTCAAGGACCCATGTACTTCTCTCGGTTAACTGCTGCATTTTTTTAATTCTGTTCTCCTGATAAATAGATTTTACCAATGCTCCTTTGGGAGAGATCTGTATCTGCTCTTATTTCATACTTCTCCTGTAGGTACGTATGAACATATGTATATATGCATATGTGTGTATGTATACACATACATACGTACATACATACGTACATACATACATACACACATACATGCATACATACATACATACATACATACATTCATTCATACATGCATAAAGATGTTCTGGATAAATTTGACGATTTGATGCCTTCTTTTGTCAGGAACAGTTTGCTGTATTGGTGAATAGTTAACGGTGTCGAAGACCATAAAGATTAAAGTTGAAGTTGACAAAAAGTTGACTTGACATAAAGTAGTGGAAATCTTCTGAATATTGGAGAGTAGTGAAAATCTTCTGAATATTGGAGAGCAATTACCGGGTCTTAAAATTCTGGTCTCTGTAAAGGTTGTAAGATGTGACGCGGACAGCTGCAACGGAGGTCCAAAGCGATGCCCAGTGCCAAGGGACACAGCAAACATTTTGGACGCGGTGGTACACTGGAATTCATCCCCACATCTTTGATCAGTGTCTGAGGCTTAGATAATACGAATATGTGAAGCTACTGGAGTGGGTGCTCAATCCCTGGTTGGAGAAGTTGGCTGCTGGAAGGCCATATATGTGGTATAAGGATTCGGCGCCAGCCCTACTTCAGGAAATGGCAGAAGTGATTTCTGGAGAATTTCGACAACTTCACCAGACCCAATTTCTGGCCTCCTAATTCCCTCGATTGTAGTCTCATGGATCACTATGCGCATGACGCGGTTAAGACACCAAACGCTCTGCCTGCAACACGAAGGCCGATCTGGTGGTGAAGATCAAGGAGGTGTTCGAAGGCCTTTCATGAGACATAGTAAGGAATATATGTGCCAGTGTGCAGTGCCATCATGTGATCCGGTGTGCAAATCATAATCTATTTTTCCTCAATTTTTAAAAATACTTTTATATTTGGATGTGGTAAATTTCTATCTCTTTATTTTGCAACCTGTTAAATTTAGACCTAAGACTCTTTACATACACATACACACACACACGTTTTCCACACATATGTATATAACACACGCACACCCATGTATGCATATATGTATGTATGTATGTATGTATGTATGTATGTATGTATGTATGTATGTACGTACGTACGTGTGTGTGTGTGTGTGTGTGTGTGTGTGTGTGTGCGAGCGTGCGTGCATCTTTGTGTATTTGTATATATGGGGACCATAATATTTTTTTGAACAGCAGTACACGTATGTGGTAGGTCTAAGAGTTGCTTATAAATGATTATAGCTATTTCTATATTAGTTATTTATATTTACTTTGGAACAAAACCTTTCCCAAATCCTTGATATTTCACGTCAAAACCCTTTCAGTACATTTTGGAGAATGAAGTAATGACAGAAGTAGGTTGTTGCCAAAATGTTATTGTTGACAGAAAATACAAAAAAAAAAAAATGTGAATAGATACACTTTTTAAATCCCCTTCATTGATTATAAAGTCATTTGCCTGTTATCTCCACCTTATTTTAAATGTTAATTTTACATGGATACCCTATGTATGCACGTGTTGCGTTTCGTATTCTACTTTCTTTTTAATAAAGCTTCCATAGTTAATCTTTTACCTGGAATTCTGCATAAGATATTATTTTTATGTACTTATTTTTGTTCAAAGTTCTGTATTATACGATATAACGACTATTATTTATAACTACATATTCAGTTGAAACGAGAATTATCGCGCTTGCGTGCGTGTTCTAGAAATAAACAAATAACAAAACTAGATTAGCTGTGGAAGCTTAACGATAGTAAAATGTGCACGAATCATCAATGCTCAGTAACTCATAAACTACACTACAGAAATTACCTAAGGTTAACAAAAGAACACTATTGCGCGATGAAGTCTTTTATCAGCTTTATGTTTTCTTAATTTGATGCCTACCAAAGAAGCGCACAGACAACGTGCTACTGTCAACAATGGATTGTAAATAAGGAGGTGGGCAGATCTGAAACGGTATCAGACTTACCTTTATTGCTCCACTATAATTATTCATAACTTTGAAATTTGAAAAGTCAAAGAAAACCGAAAATCACCAATGACTATCTCTCTCTCTCTCTCTCTCTCTCTCTCTCTCTCTCTCTCTCTCTCTCTCTCTCTCTGTATATATATATATATATATATATATATATATATATATATATATATATATATATATGTATGTATGTATAAGAGTAATGTAGTTCGCTTGAAGCATTGTGTATTGTTTGTAAAGAATAAAATGTTTTGAATGGTACAACAATGCACTATAATACAAAACATGGACTATATACCTGTTGTAATTTAGTTATCCATAGCCCGATGATATTTCGGAATACAATTCCTTCTTCAGATATTCTTAGATTGAGTCGCTGCAATAATCGGTTTTTCAACGGTTTTTCCGATTATAGCAGCGACTCCATCTAAGAATATCTGGAGAAGGAATTGCATTCCGAAATATCATCGGACTATGGATAACTAAATTACAACAGGTATATAGTCCATTTTTTGTATTATAATGCATTGTTTTACCATTCAAAACATTTTATTCTTTATATATATGTATATATATATATGTATATATATATATATATATATATATATATATATATATATATATATATATATATATATACATGTGTGTGTGTATATGTGTGTGTATGTGTGTGTGTATGTGTGTGTATGTGTGTATGTGTGTTGTGTGTGTGTGTGTGTGTGTGTGTGTGTGTGTGTGTGTGTGTGTGTGTGTGTGTGTGTGTGTGTGTGTGTGTGTGTATCTTGTTCACAGAATAGAAGCACTAAGCGGTGATGTGTACCAATACTAAATTGTTACCTGTTCAAATGTGCTTGGGGCGTATTCGAACCTGTAAGAAAGCCATTAACTGTATTTTGTAATGGAGAAAATTTGCCCTCGTAAACACTTAGATGTAAATACACCAAGTCAGTTCGCAGCGCTCTCTAACCAGACTGATGGATACATGTATTTCGGGGTGGTTATCTCCTCCTCAGCATCAGACACTGAAAGGAAGAATGCTACGCATGCACACACAGCCAAATATATGGTTGGGTATGTGGAAATATACAGTAATAAACAAAAGAAAACTTCATGCCCTTTAGCAGAGTTCATTACATTATTTATAACATTGCTGTATTGCTGGATATTCCCATGATCTATCGCCATAAAAGTAGTCTTCTGTTAATCTTTGTTACTCAATATTGATGTATTGCTCTCCTAAAACGTATGGGTGCAAATGCATTATTTTTATTATGTTTATGCACTTTCTCATTGAAAAGTATGTTTGTTTCGTTTCTTTGACTTGGTGTTTGGGAAGATTCGATATATGTATTTGTAAATCTGAGAAACCTATCGCACATTCTCTGCATACAGAAGTCAAGTAAACCAAAGAAATTACTTAACAAATTGGAATATATATTTTTGGAATAACCAACAAACATATTACATAAACATAGGAAATTATAGATCAAACGGCGATTAATAACTCAACATATAAACATTCATGAAGCAGGTAAATTCGGAGTAAAAGCTAATGTGATTTGCTTTTAGCTGACCTATACCTAAGATAAAATTAAGTAGTATAATCAATAATCATCACTGCCTTAAATGTAACATGGAATATTAATGACAACATGATGCATCCTTATATTAAGTCAAACCATTCAATCTAATATACTTATAATAATTCGAAGTACACACGATATGTTCTTTGAAATATTGTCACTAAATTGAATATCTGCCCCTACAATCCGCATTCAATCATGTAGTAAATATACAAAAAGATGGAAGAGTGGATGGATAGATAGATATCTTTTTATTATAGCCACACAGGGCTAAATACAGAAAATGGACAAATTACAAAGTAGAGCTTTTCTTGGGGGGGGGGGGGGGATAATTTGGATCAAAAGGGATCGCGGGAAAAAAAAAAAAAAAACGTGGGGAGGGCGATCAATAGGGATCGTGTATCACAGTCGATGTAAAAAACGGGGAACAGATTAGGTTTATCCGTGGAGAGAAAAGCCTACGGAATAAACCACGGTCACCTCAGGCTTTTTTTTTAAAAGGTACATGAAAGTAAGTACCTTCTCTCTTTTTGTCTCTTTTTGTTACAAGTCTATGCTTAAAATGGTGTCGTCTTTCATATAGATAGATAGATAGGTAGATAGATAGATAGATAGATAGATAGATAGATAGATAGATAGATAGATAGATATCTTTTATTAGCCATACAGGGCTGCACAGGTAAGTAGATTGATAGATGGATATACAAAATAGAAAGAGATAGAGAGAGATAGAAGGGATGTAGATACACCCCTTCTATGTAGATGAGAGAGAGACGAGACAGACAGCTAGCTAGATAAATAGATAGATAGATAGATAGATAGATAGATAGATAGATAGATAGATAGATAGATAGATAGATAGATTTCTTTATTAGCCACACAGGGCTCAACACAGAGGGGACAAAATACAAATGTAGAGTTTTTCTTTTCGAGGGGTCGAAAACAAAGCTGAAAAAAAAACAAAAGTGGGGACAACGATGAAAAAAAAACATCGCAAAACGTTTGGGGTATTTACAAAAAATACGAAATAATACAAAAAATTCCCAATAAATGGGGAGGTTATCCGTGGAAAGAAAAACCTACGAAAAGACCACGGTAACCTCGGTCTTTAGCGTCACAGTTTGTTAAATAAAATTTCTTTTATTTAAGCAAGAAACGTGAGTAACTCTCTGTTTACAAAATTTTAAAACGTTTTATAGAATCATGGTCAAGGTGGCTTCGTCATTTATACGTGCCATTCTTGCTACATGTATCCATCTTTTTTCGAAACATTTGCTAGACAACACTTGCCTCTCTACTCTCACCTTCCTTTTCAAGTGATACTTGAAAAAGTTGATGAGAGATTGACCAGAGAGGAAAGTATTTGTCTCTAATCCTTTCAGACGCGTCCACCAGATGCATTCTTTGGCCATAGCCACAAGTACGATAAATACAGCTCTTCCTTCCCGTTTAAAGGAAGGAGGCGTGACGATATTGACGATAGACTCGGTTGTCAAACCGACTCGTCCCACACGCGACAGCAGTCGTTCGACATAAGCCCACAGCTCCGAAATGGTTGGACACTGCACGAGTGCGTGCAGAACGGTTTCATCGCTCTGACCGCATCTCGGGCAGGTCGGCCCCGCATTTCGCGAGCCGTGTCTATAGAGCTTATCCCGAACGGGTAGCGCCTCTCGGTAACACTGCCAGGCCAGGGATCTCTGGAAGTTGTCCATAGGTCCCGGCCCGAAAGTCGTCCTGAACAGGCGGGTCAGGTATTCCTCGTCGACGCCCAGGTTCGCCCCGAGATCGTCGTCGTACCTGCCCTCCACTAATCACCTATAGAATGACTTCGTTGTGATGCAGCCGCTCAAGGTCGACCCGGGACGGCAAAGTTGTTGCAGAGCAACGCGACGCTCACGGTGCCATTCGCCATTCCTCGGCCTCTTTTTGATCCACGACTGCAGCTCGGTCATGGAGACGAGCTGCGGGAAAGCGCGTCGCACAAACGGCGACCACACCTGCTCACCGTCGTCTACGTAGAGCCGGAGATGTCGCAGTCTCAGCGCATGTCTGCGCATCATCAACCACGGCATGCCCAGCCCTCCTTTCAGTGGGCGTTGGCAACAAACGGATCGCCTCACCATCGGAATGCTTCCTTTCCACAAAAAGCGGAAGAGGATGCGCTCCATTTCGGTGATGGCGCGATCGGGACAAGGCACGACGGTCAGGCGGTATTCGATGACGGACGCGATGTACGCGTTCGCCACCTCCGCCCGACCTTTTAGGGACAGCTTCCTCTCGGACCATTGCCGGCAGAGAGTGGCCACCCTACTCGTTATCTCGTCCCAGTTCTTCTCCGTTTGCAGGTCCGGACCGAACCAGACTCCGAGCAACTTGACCGGACCGTCCGTCCAGCGTCCCACTACTGAGGCGCTGCCGGACGGTATGGGCTTGCTTCTCCAGGTGCCGAGCAGCAAACCCACCGACTTATCCCGGTTGATTTTCGCTCCCGTCACCGCTTCGTAGTCTTTCAGCGTCTCGCCGACAAGCTCAATGTGCTCGTGGCTAGACGCTATGACGGTGACGTCGTCCGCGTATGCCGACACGCTCGTCCCGCACCCCAGTTCTCGCGGGATGCCCCTCAGCGTCGCCAGCTTCCGCAGTAGTGGCTCGAGAGTCAATACGTACAGGAGCGGCGACAGGGGGCATCCCTGACGAACCGAACGTGCAATGTCGAAGGGTCCCGATAGACGTCCATTGACGCGAACAACCGAACGGATGCCTGTGTACAAGGCAGCCATCCAGCCGCGGAAAACGGGACCGAAGCCGGCCGCTTCGAGGACGGCCTCCAAGTATCGATGGTCTACCCTATCGAAAGCTTTGGATTGATCCAAATTGATCAGGGCCCCACCCATGCCAGGTTCCTTAACTACCCTCTCTATGATGTAGCGCATCAGATGGAGGTTGTCATGGATGCTCCGGCCCGGCACGGCGCACGTCTGCTCCGTGCCGACCAGTTTCTCGATGACAACCGCCAACCGCTTGGCTAACACCTTGGCCAAAATTTTCATGTCTGCATTGAGCAGAGTGATGGGCCTAAAGTTATCTATGGCGTCCCCCTTGTTTGGATCTTTCTTCAGCAGCGTTACCGCTCCTCGGCTCACAAAACCGGGAATGCTCCCGTTCTGCTGCCAGTTGCAGTACACGGCCGCCAAGACTTCTCCAAACAAGTCTGGCATACAGTTGTAAAGCTCGTAGGGCAGACCATCCAAACCCGGAGATTTGTCCGTCGAGCAACCCGCCATCGCGTCCCTCACCTCCTCCGCCGTGATGACCCCTTCGCAGCACTCCGCCTCTCTTGCCGAGAGTCGTGGCAAGCTGTGCAGGTAGGCACTAAAGTCCACCCTGCCTTCTCGCTCGCCACTCCTCCCGAACAGTCGGGCAAAATGCCGCTGAAACGCCTCGCACATCTTGCTCGGCTCGAGCAATTCGCGCCCCTGTTCGTCTACCAGAGACCGGATGGTGGCTCTGTTACCCCGCTGCGCCTCCGCCACCCGGGCCTCTCGTGCGGCTCCAACACCTTCATACCTCAGAGCACGCATCCTTGCCCTGACAGCACACCCTTCGTGTTTAGCATTGAAGTGTTGGTCGAGGGCCAACCTCGCCGCTAAAACGTCGGATGCGATGCCACTTCGCAATGCCTCTTCTAACTTTATCACTAGCTCCCCCTCTACTCTGTTCCTCTCTACAGCTAGTGCCCTGCTATACCTTATTGCTTCCGCCCTTACTGCTCTCTTGAGGGCAAACCACCATTTGTTGTTGACGATGGCTCCCGTCAAAGCCCTCTTTACTAACGTGCTAATCCGGTCTCTGAAAACCTGTCTTGACGGGAAAGACGCGTTTAGTTTCCAGTAACCGGGACCCTTCCTATGTGCCTTATCTAAGTCTAGCGTACACGTCACAAGTTTGTGATCCGTGTAGCTGACTATGTGGAACTGTGGACATCCTAAACTATCTCTATCTCTTGTCCTACACACTATCCTATCTAGATACGATCTCGACGACCCAATGCGGTTGCTCCAAGTCCACGTTGGCACATTTGGGTGGTCGAGTCGGTACCTGTCAGACAACTGGAAGCGTCTGAGCAGGTCTATGAGGCCTTTGCATCCCCTTCTAGTTTTGTCACTCCCCACGTAGTTTAGATGCGTGTCCAAGGTAGCATTCCAATCCCCCACTAAAAGTAAGGGACGAGACGTTCCCAGGAATACTTCTAGACGTCGAAAGAAGTCTGACCGACCTGTTAAAGGAGGCACATAAACTGCCAGCAACCGAAAAGCGCCTCCATCGCTGCCGTCCACATCTAGGACAACCAGTCTACCCTCCGGGTCCGTAAATATCGTCTTTACTTGGAGATCCAGACTCTTGCGAAAAAGAACCGCCGTGCCACTACCGCCCATCCTCGGCAGACAGGGAGAAAAATAAATGTTAAACTGTCCGCCAAACATGGACTTTAGGGCCCGCGGTTCATGGAGTCTGGTCTCACTAATGGCTATGATATCCAAATTGTGTGACTTGATGTCATTTAAGAGGTACCCTTGTTTCCAAGGGGACCCTAAGCCACGCACATTCACACAACCAATCTTCACCATGATTCTATTTATACGTGTGCTTTAAAGCACAAAACAAAAGAACAGAAAGTTACTTACCGTTAGAAAGTTTTGTTTCCTCCTTGGATTTTTCACCAAGGAGGCTATTGTACAATTTCTTGCACAAATATTTCTGGAATCCCCCTACCGAGTTGGGGTAGAGGGATTTTATTGTGTTGTGTAATGCTGGTGTTACATGAATAATTTTAATGTGTTTTGGCGGTGTTGTACGTGGGTGGTTGTTGGTTTTGATATCGTTATTTGTGATGTTTGTTTTAGAGTTGATGTAATTCATCAACTCTGTGTTTGTACTGTCTATTGCTGTTAGCATTGTTTTTTTATATTACTATTGGTGTTAGTAGTATTTTCGGGAGATGTGAATCTCCCTGCTTTGTTTGTGTTTGCATTTTGCTTTGTTTTCTTCTTACTGCGCTTCCTCTTTCCTTTCGTAGCTATTTTCCACTCCTCCCCACTCTCTTCATCGGATGATGGGAGATCTGAGGAGTCAGAAAGAGGTAACGGCAAATTTTGTGCGTCTGTGTGTGTTTCTGTGAATGTTTGTGTTGCTGTTTTTATTGATGTTGGCTGCTTGTTATTTATGTGTGGTGTATGTGATATGGGGGAGGGAGAGGCAGTCTTGGAATTTTCTTTTTTTTCTTCTGTTTTCGCAGTTTCTGTTGTCTTTTCTGTTGTGGTTATTGCTGATATTTCTGTTGTTGTTTTTTGCGTTGCTGGTGGTGTTGGTAGTAAGGTTTTTCTGTTGGGGGTATTTGGTAGTTGCTTCTGTTGTTGTTGTTGTTGTTGTTGTTGTTGTTGTTGTTGTTTTTGTTTAGCGGCCAGAGGGCAGTCCTTTTTCAGATGTGCTTCGCTGTTGCATAGGTAACAGCGAGGTCGCCTGCCCTCTACCACCACATACAGCTTGTGGTCCTCTGCCAATCTAATGTTTGGAGGAATTTTCTGTGAAGCCTCCTCCGTGATGTGGAGAAGGATTTCCAGATTTTTCCCTCCCCAGTTCTTTTCCTCTCCGACCGTAATCTCCAAAATATTTTCCTCCTCCATTTCCAGGCACACGGCCGATATCAGCCATTGGGTGTCCACCTCCGATGGCACATTTTTTATCATAACTTTGGTCACTCTCTGTCCTAGATAACTCGGTATCATTACCAAGTCATCTGTGCGGAGAGAGAGTGTCGAAAATTGTTTAGCTAAATTTTCATCCAGAAACCTTACTTGCACCGTTCCAAATTTCCTTCCCCAGGTGACATGATTCTGATAAGGCCAAATTTTTCTAAGACAAACTTCAATTTTATCTGTGCTAACATTTTCTACACGTCTGGTTTTTGTGTTTACCAGTTTATAAATGATGCACTTTTTGTTTTTCATTTCTATAATATCTTTTGGTATGTTTATTCTGACATCATCTCCTTCTTTCGTAAGAAGGGATTTTGTGTCTTTTATTTGTTTTTGTGTGAATGTCACTATTGTTCTTTTTTCCTTTAGAGCATTTGCGAAATTTGTTTTTGTTGTGCTGGCGGACATGTTCTTCTGGATATTTTTGTTTATGTTGGTGTATGTACTGCCTGGTTCAAAGGTGGTGGTAGTGGCAGCAGAGTTTGTTGAACAGGTGATGGTGTCATTGCTGACGGCCGATAACTTTACTTCCTTGTTGTTGCTGTTGTTGTTGTTGTTGTCGTTGTTGTTGTTGTTGTTGTTGTCGTTGTCGTTGGTGGTGGTGATGATGGCGTCAGCAGCAATGGTGCTTACGTCAGAGA
>NC_142930.1:135296756-135311756 GCF_046866305.1 Octopus bimaculoides
CTATTATTCGCCATTGCTTGCGTTTGTGCATGTGTTTATGTGTGTGAGAGAGAGAGAAAGAGAGAGGGAGAGACAGATAGAGAGAGAGAAAGAGAGAGAGACAGAGAAAGAGAGAGGGAGAGACAGATAGAGAGAGAGAAAGAGAGAGAGACAGATATACAGACTGAGAGAAGGGGAGGTGAAGATATGCTCTCAAATGATAAATTGATAACCAAACAAGTATGTACTTGTTAAGTATCAAAACAGATAGAGACGTGCATGCGCGCGCACGCAAGGATTCACATAGACAAACACACATCCGCACATACACACAAATAACTCAATGTCAAAGTAACTCGTTATCTGCAAATATAGAAAGAATGCTGCCACAGTTTGCCAGGTTACGTTACTGCTATGTAATTGCTTGACAGACATTTAATCTTCGCTGCAGTGTTTTTTTTTATTGCTTTTAGATTTCATGTGTATATTATTTTACTTTATTTTCTTGTATAATTTAGGTGGATGTCAGTGCTTTTTTCTGAGTTATTCAGTGCATGCTTCTGTGGCGAGCTGGTAGAATTGTTAGCTCCCCCGTGCAAAATGCTAAGCGGCACTTCGTACCTCATTACGTTCTGAGTTCAAATTCCGCCGAGGTCAAACTTGCAATTTAAGTACTGGGGGTCGATGAAATCGACTGACCCTATTCCTTGAAATCGCTGGCTTTGTGTCAAAATTTTTAACCATTATTATTTTTGTAGTTGATGCTTTTGTTGTTTTTCATTTTATTTGTTTAAGGGAAACGGTTAAAAACTTCCGTCGTTGGCAACAGTCCACGAATTTGGTACGATTTTTACACCCCTTCCTAGAAGTTGACCTTAGTGTATGTCTGGTAAAATACATTAAACGAATCGCAGTATATACCTGGTGAAGAAGAATAGTCGATTATACCGAACCAAATTATTGTCTACGAAAGGAGGAAAGGCAAAAAGCAAAAAGAAAATTGTAATTCTAGCAGAATTTAAAAGAAACATTTACTTTTAAATAGATTATTCGGAGAAGGAGGAAAGAGTGTCCATGGATTTTGTATGCACACCCCCTGCACTGTTTATGTCCTGCATTGTTTATGTCCTGTCTGATTAATTTTACGCGATAGCCTGCAGTAAAAATAGTGGGTGGAAGTGAAAGAGATTAATTGGTAAATAAACATCGATGGCACTAAACGGTGCGTAGAATATGCAGAATGAAGAGATATAATGACGAAATACAGAATAAATTGATATAATTCTTAGTAGACAATCACAAAGAATGCGTGCGTAGACATACACGTACAAATACTCACACATATATGTATGTATGGTGGACTCGCCTGTCGTAGATGATTTAGCAATTTCTAGTATAATTGTATAAATTGTATGACAATGTATGAGCAGTCTCTCCAACAAATCGATATTGCTTGTACTGGTCCACGGTGTACCACAGGTCAGATGTCGAGGTTTTCGCAGAGCAACGCGCCATGTTGTGTTTTGCTCAAGAACACCAATAATGAGTGCGATTTTGAAGTCACTAGGATACGCGCTATTAACCATGCCGTGTGGGGGGGGGTATACTTTCCATTTGCCGCTGAGAAATTAATTTGACCGTTATAATTCAGAATCGAACGTTGTACTTCATGATGTGAAAGGAGTTCAAATTCGGTGGTTAGAAAATTAAGCTAAAACATTTTGGAACGCATCGCTTTTTAAGTTGGTTATATGGACAACTTAAGGATTTGCGTGTGAATATATATGTGAGCCAGTATATGTACTGGAAATCACTTATAACTATTCTTCTAATTCTTGCTTATCTTGAAGCCAGGCTCGAAAGAGATGAATTACTATTCTCCATCTGGAATAGTCTGTTGCTTTCTGTTAGCGATAGCGTGTGTAGAATGCGTTGTTGTTTTGATTACAGCATGTACAGAAATGCTATGTTTGGAGAGCAGCGAAGTATGTCGAAAGGTCTGATAAACTGTAAGGTTGCTGACCAGACTGTAAAAACTGATAGCTGTAAGAAGTGATGCCTATAAGAAATGATGGCTGCAAATATATTACTGCTGAAGTGGAACATGTGTAGGTTATCTCAATGCTGGCTGCAAATACCATCCAGCTCTGTCAACGCTATCAGCGATTAAGAAAGTTTGCCGATATATCTATATAGTAGTTATTCGATTGGTTCAGAATCCACTTCAATAAATTTCACCGTAGCGTAAATCGGAAGTGCAGGTTCTAATTACTGGTACATTATGAAATGCAAGTCAATATTTTCCAGGAGATAATAGTAACAGCAAGTAGAACTAAATATTGATTTCAAATTTTGACACACGACCAGCAATTTTGGGGAAGAGTGTAAGTCGATTGCATCGACCCTGAAGAAATGAAAGGCAAAGTCGACCTCAGTACAATTTGATCTCAGAACGTGGAGACGGGCGAAAGGCTGGTAAGCATTTTGCCCGGTGCACTAACGATTTTGCCAGCTCACAGTCACAAGGGTAGAACTAAATATTAAAAATTATTTTTCTGATGCCTTACAGATTCTATCTTTCATTCTCTGAATTAATGTCGCTAGGAAAGGAACAAGATTTGGAATTTTAATGAAAAGAATAGTCAACTATATCAATTTTAGCACTTGACTGGCAGTTTTTTTTTAAACAATCTGGGAGAAATGAGAGGTAAAATCAATATCGGCGACATTTGAATCCTGAATGTAAAGGGACGGAGGGAATAGGGAAAAGCATTTTGTTCGACGCTCTAACGACTCTGCCAGTGCACCACCGTCACACCACTCCTATAAAAATTGCGATTTTTTTTATTGCCACAAGAGTGTCCATACTGGGTATTAGAGGGAAACATTTTTTTAAATGTATGGTGAGAGTGTTATAACGATTGTGATGATGAAAGAATACATGAAAATATCAAACAAATAAATTGCGACTTATATTGTAAACTTATCTTCAAAGAGGACAGCCGCCTAGACTCAATCATTACATCCAAAGAGGCTTTTGCTAATAAGATAAAGTGACTTCTCTATGTGCTGTTTCCGGCCAACATACATGTTCAGGATATGCCTATTCAGTCAGACCATGTTCGCTACTTCAATCCAGATTTCTGCAAATACACCAGGAGACATCACTGACTTCTACAAGAGGTTTCACAACGAAATAGATAAAATCTTGCAGTTACGAAATGCTGAATGCATCATTCGTCTCAATCCTGCTCTTACTATTAGCTCTGTCGTCTAAGTTGTCAAACTTAAGATGACTGATTGCATAATGCTGGGAAACAAAGGATGCCGGTGCATCACTATCACCATGGACATAGCTAAGTGTCGAAACCATCATGCATCTTACAACCCAATATATTTTAACATGTTCCGACACTGGACGAATGAACGCAACATGTTTTCGCAGTTTGCTGGTGTATTTCGGACAGATTCAGCTGAAGTTGGGCGACCTAGTGCTCACAAGAGGTTAGTAGATGTCGTGCGTCAAATGGTGAAATATAGCGAAAACTTATGGAAATGCAATTTTTAATTATATATGTATTTCCTTCAAAATTCGGAAATCAATACAAGCAGGGTGTATTCCAAAGATGTTGTTGTTGTTGGTGGTGGTGGTTGTGATGGTGGCGGTTGTGGTGGTGGCGGTGGTAATTGTAACAGTGATAATAGAGGTGATCATGGTCGTAGACGTTATGAAGCTGTTATATAATTCACAGAAGCAGTTATGAAAAGAACTATGATCAAGCGAGTTCCAGTCATGGCCATCCAATCTTATACTGAAACAGGTTATTCAAACTACATTTTGCAATGAACATGATGCTTCATTTGAGAAAGTGGTATGACATTTGAAGGAGGTTTGACTGCAATGTCTAGCAACTTGATCGAAAATCTAGAGATTCTGTTGACGACTTAGAGTGCAGTGAGGTTTATAATGAAGGTACATACATGCTTTATAGGTAAAGTTGCAGAATCGCAGTCGGTGGGTGGTGGGGTTCGTTGCACCAAAACAACTTTCACAATGTATAGAAGGTCAGAAAAGGTCAGAGATAACGAAACTATTCGAGGAGTAAAACGTACGTGCACAAACGCGCTCTTTCTGTATCTCTCTCTCTCTCTCTCTTTCTATTTTTCTGTTACACTCACACAAATAATTGTGTGAGTGTTCGTTCATATATATATATATATGTATATATATATATATATATATATATATATATGTATATATATATATATATATATATATATATATATATATATATATATATATATATATATATATATATATATATATATGTATGTATGTATATATATGTATGTATATATATATATATATATATATATACATACATATATACATATATATATATATATATATATATATATATATATATATATATATATATATATATATAGAGAGAGAGAGAGAGAGAGAGAGAGAGATAGATAGATAGATAGATAGATATATAGAGAGATAGAGAGATACATAGATAGATACATAGTTACATATTCGTAAGAGTGTATGCATGTATGCATGTATTTAGTGTGTAGTATGTATACATTTTCTTGAATAAAACTATGATTGTGCGTGCGTGTGTGTGTGTGTCCGTGTGCACGTACATGTATACACATACACACATATATATTTCGTTTTTGTATTTAGTTTGCAAGATTCTTAATGCATGTATGCATATATATATGTTAAGGAAGAGAAAGACAAATATGTAGACTGGTATTAAAACTATTTTAAACCATCGCTGTCGTTTTATTTATAGCA
Organism: Octopus bimaculoides; assembly: GCF_046866305.1. Lineage (NCBI taxonomy): Eukaryota > Metazoa > Mollusca > Cephalopoda > Octopoda > Octopodidae > Octopus > Octopus bimaculoides. The sequence continues at coordinate 135,301,546 of NC_142930.1, forward strand.
ATGTATTTCTTTTAATTAATTATACAGAAAAGGATGGTAGTACACGTGACCTTCATTCATCTATTCTTAATATAAAGTTCGTTGCGGTTGATATTTGCTTTCAAACTCTCATCTAGGTCGAAATCCGCAAAGATATCAAGGAGCGGGAGGTGGTTTGTTGATGCTTATCTGCAGGTCAATTCTATTAGATGAGAACTATTATCAAAGGCATCTATATAGTTCAATTTTTTGAGGGCTACATTACTTCCCGTGTTCTTCCTATTTTACAACGGTAGGTGAGAGATCTAGAAACAATATTTAGTCGCTTATTCCAAGCAACCTGGTAGAAGTTTTCATGTTGGTTTAACTGTTTTGAACACAAGTATGTCTCTGCTCTTACAAAATAGCTTTAAACTTTGTGTATTCCCGTTGTTTCACTCCTTATGCGAGTGTAGCATCATTTTTTAAGCAAAATACAATCGACAGAAACTACAAGAATCGCATCTGAAGGGTTGCATCGTAGCATTGAGAGATGGAATAAATACATTGCCTCAGTTTGCACCATTATCTATCCTTTGTTACAAGCATTTTTTCGGGATTTGGTGTGAAGATAAGATTATCCTTCACCCTAATAATTTCAGACGCTTTCAAAACGGTTATTGGCTTAATCGTCTTCTAACTGGGTCGTTAAAAACGGATTAGGGTATCATTGTATAAAAAATTATAGACGATAGTTAACAGCTGTAATTAAGATAACTCAGTTATATAGAGTGTACTTCCTTGCTCCTTGAATAGTTCTTCATTTTTCTGCAAAACCAGTAGCTAATCGGAGATGACATCAAATTGTAACGGGTATCAAGAAAGGCGACGGAATCATTTTGTTTTATAGCAAAGTTAGTGTTTCACTCATTCGCCAGAGACGAATCAAGAGGTAAATGTCATTTCGAGAAAAGATAAACATTGATATTCGTATATTCTTTCGTTGTTACTATGATTGTCCCAATCGAAGTCCAACATTGTCCCAATAGAAGTCCAATGTTGCCCCAATAGAAGTTCTATATTGTCCAAATAGAAATTAAATGTTATCCCAACAGAAGTTCAATGTTGCCCCAATAGAATTTCAATGTTGTCCCATTAGAAGTCTAATGTTGTCCCTATAGAAGTCCAATGTTGTCCCAATAGAAGTTCAATATTGTTCGAATACAAGTTCAATGTTATCCCAATAGAAGTTCAATGATGGTTGAGATGTCATTGATTGTAGATTTTCTAGATTAGAATGGATTTAGGGTCATCTCTCAACGACAACAGGTAAATTTGCTTTTAAATATAAAGATAATCACAACTGTTGGCGGCGTAGGTCATGACCACTTGCCTGGATATTTTATTTGTGTGTCTACACACACACACACGCACACACACACACACACACACACACACACACACACACACACACACACACACACACACACACACACACACACACACACACATATATATATATATATATATATATATATATATATATATACTCAGGGACTAGTAGACCTGACACTGTTCAGTAATCGGTGTGCATTCAAAGAAATGATTTGTAACAGTACGAAACCGGTATACTTTTGAATCTCTTTAACAATTCCTAATAATGACTTTTATTACTTTTATTCCTACCTCAGTTCATCTAATTGTATATATCTATCGTTACTTTTCATAAAAAAGCGTTTACTTTTTTTGATTTCTAATGTGCATTTTCGCTTATTTTTCTTCTTACTTTCCCCCTACATTTCCACGTGTAGTTTCTATTTTGTTTTTGTAACATATTTCTATTATACACACACACACACGCACACACACATGTATATATATACTCATAAATACGCCACACACACCCATATATATATATATATATATATATATATATATATATATATATAATTATTACAAATTAAAAGGGTAAAGGATTATCAATTTATCAATTAATAAATCAATTTGCTAGCATAGTCAAATTTACTGCTGGAATACAGTATTGATGAAGGAAATTGAGTACCACTCATAATCCAGAATCGCGTCTACTGTTAACCTTCGGAATGGTTAGTTTTTCATTGCTTTTTTTCTTCTTGTTTTTGACTTTGTGAGTTACAAGTGATGCTATCTGTGGGATTCTCAGCCTTTTTAGCTGCTATTTCTGAACTTCGGTATATGGTGAAGCAAATATTTGTTGATCCCTTAATTATGTTTATATATATATATATATATATATATATATATATATATATATATATAGAGAGAGAGAGAGAGAGAGACAGGGGTGAGTACATGGTTTCTATGACACTTTTCTAAAGTTGATGGTGTCTAAATTGCTTTACTTCTTCCGGTCTCAAGAAAATAAATAGCAGTGAAGTGTTGGTTCTTTTCGAGCTATGATTATTCTCCGCACTCGTATTTAAGACTTTGTATCTATGAAAGAAAGCATCATTATTATTATCGTCACGACGTCCTTCTCGTCCTCCAACACTTCTTTTTAACTCCGCCTCCTGTTAAAGTTTCTTCCTCCTCCTCCTTCTAGTCATCATCATCATCCTCAGTAAAGCAACAGCAGTGGCAGCAGCAATAGCATTACCTGTAGTAGAATTCATTATTTCAACTCCAAATACCATTAATTTTGGTAAACTGACAGCCAACACTCCAAGGATCGTTCATAAGCTACCTAATAAACGATCATAATGCTTTGTATAATATAACGTATTGTTCCTTTGAGGGCTCGCTACAGCTTCTGCACATATATGTATACAGAAATCCATAGACACACACGCACACGCATATATATACACACGTGTGTATGCATCTGTGTGTAAAATTTTGGAGATTAAGCGTGTGCAATGTTAAGTGCTATGCAATGTGATTCCATGCGCATGTATTCATTTTAGTGTGCGGATTTGCAGTAGTATATGTATATGTATATGGATGCATCTGCGTCTCTCTCACTCTCACTCTCTCTCTCTCTCACTACAGACCTAGACGCAGATATACACGCACACGCACATACATACACCTTTACATATATATATGTATATATATAAGAGACTATATATATATATATATATATATATATATACATACATTACACACACACACGTATATATATATATATATATATATATATATATATATATATATATATATATATATATATATATATATATATATATATATATATATATATATATATATATATATACATATATATATATATATATATATATATATATATATATATATAGCTGAAATTTATAGAAAAACGAAGCACGAAGGCAGGTATATGAACAACAAGCAGGTGTATTAGTTTGACGCTCGGAAAAAATGAAAATGTCTTTTACGTTTCAAGCCTACGCTCCTTAACAGAATATCTATTTATTTATTTATTCATTTATTTATTTAGATAGATAGATAGATAGATAGATAGATAGATAGATAGATAGATAGATAGATAGATATACATGAACTTGCATTGGTACAATTGTGTTCTTATATCGAGTTGTGTGCCTGAATATGTGTGAGTATGAATGAACGTCCAAGTGTTTTCTTAATGCATTTAAGTTTTTTCTGAACGTGTATGTATATGTATGCGTGCCTATCAGGGTGTGCGAGCACGTGTCTGTGCGTATAGGAATTTAGAAAACTGATGAAGTTTGTCCCTAAACAAAATACACACTCATGTTTTCTGTATGAGGAAAAAAAAAAAGAAAATTAAAATAACAGAAATAATACGAACTCTTCATAGGGGAGGGTTGGATGAACTGTTCCAGATTATCTTAATCTTCAAAAATCTGTTTTAGAATTCTTAAAATGTTTACAATGTCAATGAGGCAAAAAAAAAAAAAAATAGGTCGTCGGAAGCACGACAACGTCGACTGCAGTATCGTTGGTGGAGACGGGGAAATTGGGTAATCGCTGCCGTGCTACAATCAGATGGCGATTGTGATGGCGATGACAACATTCTGCAGATTATTATTATTATTATTATTATTATTATTATTATTATTATTATTATTATTATTATGGTTATTATTATTATGAAATTAATGATAATGATGATGAATTTGATGTCGATGCCTGCATTTGTTTTTCTTTAACTGCTGCTACAGATGATGAGGGAGATGAGGAGGAGAAAGATACGGTGGATGATGTCTAGGTTTGTTTTTCGTTTAGCTTTCGGCTGAACTTAGAACTTGGTCAGTGAATTAACTCTAATAGAAGAACATAATATTAATTTTCCGTCATGAGTAAAAATTCTGCCGGGATCACCTTTCACTCTTCTGCAGTGAATAAACATGTTGTGTGGCTAATTTAACCGGATATTCCCTTTAACAAAATTTCTGATGCAAACAAGCAATCTTATTATTGAAGGAATCGCTGGATTAGAGGGAATGAATGAAAATATCGCAAAGAAAATATTAAACAGATAAATAACAATATAAAACAATATTATAAAAATATTTAATAAGTTTAAATGCTTATGCTTTCTTTTAAGGAGGTGAGCTGGCAGAATCGTTACTACGCCAGACAAAATGCTAAACGGCATCTCGACTGCCTTTACGTTCTGAGGACTGATTCCGCCGAGGTCAATTTTAACTTTTACCGTTTTGAGGTGGACAAAATAAATACTAGTTGAACACTGGAGCCGATCTAAACGACTTGCCCTCTCCTCCGAAATTTCTGGTTTTGTGCCAAATATTTGAAACAAATACTTGTTACTCCAGGGGACAAGCTAGAAGGGCCGGTAGCTTGCGAGGCAAAATGCTTAGGGGCTTTGCATCCATCATTACGTTCAAATTCTGCCGGGGTCGACTTTACCTTTCATACATTCGAGGTCGGTAAAAATAAATAGCAGTTTGAGAACCGCTGTCGATTTCATCGATTTCACCCATAACCCGAAATGCTAGCTCTGCGCCAGAATTTGAAACCAGTATTAATATTTCCTGTAATAAACAAAAATATTATCAGCAGGAAGTCATTATATCAGAGTTTGTCGTTTCCGAGATACCGAAAATGAAGAATGGAAAGATGAAGAAACTGACGTTTCGAATGTTTGTCCTTTTTCAAGATAGAGGAAGGGAGAAGAGGAAGCAAAATAGGAAGGAAATTTCACAATTTTAGATCAGCGATACACTTTAGTGAATATCAATTACTGCGCTGATACAGATATAATCCGGATAATTATATGATTTATTAATGTTTTATAATCAAGCTAGGATTTCATGCAAAAGAGAAAGTTTAATAGCAGAAAAACATTCTCTACATTTCAGCCCTAAGTAGGATGTGACATGCCAAAACCCTCAAGTGTCCCGTTTTCAATTATCCGGAAAGGCGCAGTAATTATACATTATAAAATTCTGGACTGTGTCCAAATAACACTGACAAAGTCTCAACTAAAATTTCTCACACAATATGATGCAGCTACTGCTACATCGATGGGATGTGTCTTTGTCTCTTCTGTCAACATCACAGCAGCTGCATCTCCTTTGAAGCAGTTACCTATGTATTTCCATTACTCAGACCCACTTGTTATAAACAGCTTTCGTTATTAGAGATTTGTAAGGCGGCAAGCTGGTAGAATCGTTAGCACGCCGGACGAAATGCTGAGCGGTATTACTGCTACGTTCTGAGTTCAAATTCCGCCGGGGTCTACTTTGCTTTTCATCCTGTCGCGATCGATTAAATAAGTACCAGTTACACACTGAAATCGATATAATTACTTTAATCCCTTCCCCAAGTAAAAAGGGATTAGTAGAGAATTGTTAAGATGCTGGATAAGATGCTTAATACTTCGTCTGTCTGTTCGTTCTCAGTTCAAATTCTGCCGAGATCAACTTTGCCTTTCATTCTTACAGGGTTGATAAAATTGGTACCACTAATTTTTATGACTGGGGTCGATGTAATCGACGCCCCCCACCCCAATTTCTGGCGTTGTCCAAAATTTGAAATCATAATTAGAGCATCAGCTGCAGTTGTTCCGTTCCATTATGTTCCGAGTTCAAATTCCGCGGAGGTTGACTTAGCCTTTCAACAGTTTAGAGCAATAAAAATGTCTCAGACTAGTACTGAGATTAATGGTATCGACCAAGCATCACCCCTTACAACTGCTGGTCTTGTGCCTAAATTAGAAAGTATTGTCTTGATTTCTCTCCCGTGTCCTGGTTGCCGAATTCCGCTCGGTGTATTTTCTTCAATGGATCCTTAAAAAATGCTTATTTCCTAAACATCAATCACCAAGATTTTCAATATTCACTTCGAGTTCATCAATATTTGTAAACTGTCAGAAAACATAAAACCTTGCTGGTCTGCATAGAGAAACGCACACAGACACAAAGACAAACACGGACACACAGACACACATACACATGCACATATACCCGCATTCACACTCAAACAGACATGTTCAAAGTTTGCATATCATTCACTCTAAATGTAACTACACTTCACATATCAACGATTATAGTAAACAAAACAAAGCAAAACAAAAGCACGTTGCTTAGCAACCATGGCTAACACGCATTCTCAAAACAAAAAGAAATGAAATTTATGTTTAGCTTTTGTTTTTACCAAGACAATATCACAGTTTATGTTGTGGAGTGGTTATGGTCGATTGCATGGATTCTAATTATCTTACAGAAGTGGATGAAGCACCTAGTTGCGCATGTGCATGCGTGTTTGTGTGTTTAGATGGAGAAGAAGGAAGAACTTGTCTTACTAAATAGACAAGGAATAAACTGAATACTCTAATGCATTTAGGTTGCCTATTTGTGGTGATCGATCTCTTTCACAATTTTCACTTTTAACGTTAGTAATAAAAATAAATCGCAAATTTTGATGGAAAACTACAGACGATATAATAATTTCCGGTATCCGTATCGGGCGACCTATTCCGCAAAACCTGCTGGATATAAAAAGATTTGGTCAGTTTCATTCGAAGACAGAACGTAAAGGGATGAAATCAGAAGAATGAAAATAAATCATAAAGTTCGATCGTGTAATGCATCAATATTCCTTGTTCTGAAAATTAGAAATAAATTCTAAATATGTCGGCAAGTCGGGATTTTTTTTTTTTTTTTGTGTGTTTGTACAAATGTGAGAGTATTTTTGTCTGAGTATAACAGTTGTGCATGTGTGTTTATACATACATACATACATACATATATACATACATACATATATATATATATATATATATATATATATATATATATATATATATATATATATATATATATATATATATATATATATATATATATATATATATATATATACTTTTTCCGAACAGCTACGTTACAGAAATGTAAACAAATTAACTCTGGTGGTCAAGAGCGTTGGTGGTGGAACAAACACAACCACAGACATGCATACACGCACATACACACACGCATATGTAAATCATATTATATTATATCATATTATATCATATTATATTATATATATACGACGGGCGTCTTTCAGTTTCTGTCTAATGAACCACCTCACAAGGCTTCGGCTGGTACGAGGCTGGAACAGATTTGACTTGCCATAGGTGCCCGGAATTTATGTTTTCTTAAACTTTGACCAGATTGTAAAACACGTCCACAAAGTCAAAGCTAAGTACACAAGACTATTTTTAAATGCCGTTTCCACCAAAACCGGTTCCGTCCTAATCTTTCCATCCACTAATTCACTCCGAAACACACACAGCATAGAACATTAAAATATGATTATCGTGAACAATTAAATGAACATATGGAACGTCAGTTGATGCAGTGTCGTGACATACTGGAAATAGCAACAAAACCTCTATAAAATTTCTCCATATTGGTTTTGTATTAAGAACGCCATTCTTTTCTTGTCTTAAGTAGACTACGTATGATACAGAAGAGTCAGTTTCTTTATGGCTGCAAAACGTTCGATTAAAGATCTACTGATTACGGTCTGAACAGCAGTTTTGTTACCGAACACTCTCAAACGCACGTACAAATATAATCCATCACATACAAATTATAAAATCAAGATGGTAACGGCTGGAAGCGTTTCCTCAAAGGGTTAATCGATCATAATGAGTGTAGATGTTAGGAAGTGTCTTCAATATTTTTACTTAAGCTGAAAGCAGACTACAAAGTGAGAATAAATGAAGTCGACCGATAGAGTAGATATAAGTGCGAAATCATTCGAATATCATACACGTAGACCTTATATGGTTTTGCAGGCATACCTTATACGTTTTTGCTTTTTTATTGGGTCTGGGGGAAAGGAGGAAATGACCAGAGCGTTTGCAATCACTTCTAGATTGAAGACATTAATGTTCATCTTTGAACTTCGTCAGTCAAAACCTGCCGGAGAGGTATCAGCAGCAAAGGTCTTCCTGATGACCAGCGCTCCAGGAAGTAGAGATTGGGCGTAAGGATAAGTGCGTGTTGTGTGTTTGTGCATGTGTGAAGGGAAGGAGCATGAAATCTCGGTTAATGAAAGAAGAGCTGAGTGGATCGTGGTTTGCTGAGCGGAGGTATTATGAGTCAATGTAGCTCCAATAAGCAGACGTCATTATAGGAGTACTAGAAATTCATCGTAGGAGGGAGGAGAGTGCATGCCCGTAGTCTAGTGCTGCGGTTCTCAACCGGGATCCATACCACACTTGGATGGGAGTGGGATATATATCATTTTGTTGTTGAAGTTTATGGGCAATAAATTGGTTATACTTCTTCAATACACAAAATATGTTAACACCATTTTTATAAAATTCCTGATAATGTTTAATTATAAAAATGTAATAAACGTTTTGAACATGCAATGTCTATGAGGCTCCATCCGAATAAGATAGGAATTAGAGGGGTCCCCTAGTGAAAAAGGGGTTGAGAGTCACTGGTCTTGTAGTTAAAACGTGTCTGTAAAGACAATTAATCGAATGATTTTACATTAGTCGGACTAGTATCTTCAATCTTCATTGTTCCTTCAAACAACATTTCAGCTGCTGGATGCCCCAGCTCTCTTCAGGTGTCTTGTGATTCTACTTAATGCTTCACCTGGGGTTGAACTCAGAATCTCTACACGATTGCACAGCGTCAACTAATGCCTTTATCTACTACGCGATACCCGTAGACATTGAAGGAGTAATTTTTTAAGGCTAATAAACTTCCATTGATGTCTTATGTCGGCTCCGCTTTGCTTGCATAATGCAGTTCTATATTTCTGAGTTTACTCCAAGGCAAAGCACAAGACACCTGAAGAAGGCTGGAAAATACACAATTGAAACGTAGGGAAAGCAATAATCAAGATGGAGAGACCAGTGTGACCAATGCAAATAGTATATATGTATATAAATTCTTGATCTCAAATATTTATAGTTCTAATCGGATGACCTTTTCTAGCTGTTATCTAATATGTATGTGCAGCAACAACACTAATCCAAATATCAGAGCAATACACCATTGTTGGCCTTGCATCTTCTTCGTATTCTTTGAGATGAATAAAGCTATGAGTATATAGATTGTATATTTTTGTGCTTAGAAACACTGATATATTTTTCTGTCAGAAAGACAAGATGAAAACTAGTCTTGAAAGCAGTGAACTTACGCTTTCGTTAAGACACGTGTAAACCAACACTTCAATATATCAAGACGCTTCAATATATTTTTTTATTTTATTTCATTTTACTTTTGTCTATTTTTGTTTATTTTTTCCACCACATGAAATTGTAGGAAGTTAATCTTTTTCTAGATTTCATGTCTTCTACTTCTTTCGCGCGTACACCATTTCTCCTCTTTCAAACACAACGCTCGTTTTAACACTCACATACATATAATATATGCATATATACACACATACAGACAAACTACACACACATCTATGTATATATGGGAGAATATACAAAAAATAACAACAGACGAGGACAGGTGGTGTAAATAACAAAAGTATATATTAGTATGACGCTCGGGAATACGGAAAGTCTTTGACGTTTCGAGCTACGCTCTTCAACAGAAAGAATACGGAGACAAGGAGAAAAACACGGAGAAAAAAAATTGAATAGTGTTCAGTCAACGGTCAATCTATGTATATATATATACACATACACATATATGTATATGTATGTGTATAATAATTCAATATATATATATATATATTTGTGTCTGTGCATGTGCATGTGTGATTGTGCATCTATGCATATATATATTTATATATCATATAGTATAAAATATTCATATCATACACAACTA
>NC_142930.1:135316756-135339256 GCF_046866305.1 Octopus bimaculoides
TCACGCTGACTACTTGATAAGTTTTAATCAAGATTCTATCCCATATATATATATATATATATATATATATATATATATATATATATATATATATATATATATATATATATATATACAGGCACACACAAATAAACACGTAGGTGGAAATTAAAACATTGTTGAAAAAATATTGCTCGAAAACCAAACGTTGAGAAACTAAAAGGAAAAGCAAAAAGAGCATTCAGCAAGTGATACATGAAATTTCACGTAATCAGATGGTCTTGATAATTTAGATTGATACGTATCAGTTTGAGCTATCACAACAATCTGAGGAACAGTTGCGTGAAACTCCGTACTTCAGTTTGATCTGTTCTTAGATTTTTTTCTTTCTTTTCTGCAGCTGCAATAAAATAGTATAAATAAATGTGTCTGTGTTTATGTATGTGTACCTTTAAACATTACCGTTGAGTTCTTTATTACACGAGAATAGATCTACGTCATTCCCTATCAAGGGTTAGAGAATGTAGAGGCTTCGTAGGAAATTGGTTTATTACTATCGTTCTATATAAAAAAGCAGAGAAAAATAGGTCATAGATATAGGGAGATAGGTTTAGGGTGGCTCTATTGTTTACATTATTGTGGCTTTTCGTCCGTCTTTAGGTTCTGAGTTCAAATGTCACCAAGGTGAACTTTACAATTCGTCCTTTCGGAGTCGATTAAATAAGTACCAGTTATGCACTGAGATCGAGGTAATTGACGTAATCTCTGCCACTCCAAAATTCCTGGCCTTGTGCCTATAGCAGAAAGGATTATTATATATACACATATTACATGACTGTCGTCATTGGGAAAATAAATAGAGTCAGGATAATACTAAAAATACTTAATGATACTTAATAATTGCTAAGTGTTTACTGTTTCACGAGGTAATGTGACATTCATACATATGTGTGTATGCGAGTATGTGTGTGAGTGTGCATGTGTGTGTGGGGAGCTGGGAGTGTATGTGTATGTGTGTGCGTGCGCGTGTGTATTTGTGTTTTTATGTATACCTACATACACTTGTTTTTACTTGTTTTTACTTGGTTCAGTCATCTGACTGAGGCCATACTGGGAAACTACCATGAGGAATTTCAGTAGAATTAACTTCAGCACGTATTTATTCTTGCGGTCACTATTGCCCAAGCGCTAAGTTACTGGGACGCAAACACACCAACTCCGGATGTTGAGTACTAGTGCGGGACAACAGTAGACAAAAAAGACACCCACACACACATACATACATATATATATATATATATATATATATATATATATATATATATATATATATATATATATCATTCGCTATATATATATACATGTATATATATATATATATATATATATATATAGCGAATGAGATATATATATATATATATGTATGTATATATATGTATATATATGTATATATATATATATATATATATATATATATATATATATATATATATATATATATATATATATATCAATTTATTTATTTATTTATTTTCATATCAGCATCATTTATATCATTAATTTTTGAAACCGTCATTATTATTATTTCGGGCCTTGTGCCTATAGTAGAAAGGATAATTATTATCATCATTAAGGCGGTGAGCTGGCAGAATCTTTAGCACGCCGGGCGAAGTGCTTAGCAGAATGTCGTCTGTCGCTATGTTCTGAGTTCAAATTCCACCGAGGTCGACCTTCCTTTTCATCCTTCGGAGTCGGTAAATTATGTACCAGTGAAACACTGGGGTTGAGGTAATTGACTCATCCCGTCCCTCAAATTGGCAGACCTTTTGGCAAAATTTGAAACCATTATTATTATTATCGTTAATAGTATTATTCTGTTTCAAGCATTAAAAAAAAACCCGCTTAAACTGCCACACGGAGTTTCCCACAACTGTTCATCAGAGAGCGGTGATAGCCCAGACTGACGCATATCTACCTGAATTATCACAACCATCTTATTACGTGAAACCCCATGCAACAGTTTGAGAAGATTTCTCTCTTTTTCTTCTTCTTGTGGTTCCAATAAAATACCTTTGGTACCCGAGTAATAGTGTCTTCAATATCGTTTTGCACCTATGTACTTGATATATGTTTTTATCATTAACCGTTTCCTGGTAGATGTTTCGACATACTCGATAATGCCAAATATACTCGAATATTTCTTGCAGGCGTAGGATTGAATGTGCGGTAAGGAGCTTGCTTACCAACCACATGGTTCCGGGTTCATTCCCACTCCGGGCGTAGGTGGTTGGTCCGGGATTTTTTGGAGAAATTTGTCCAGAGAACTTTTGAATTTTATGGGATCTGTTTCTGTCTTGATGTATTTTGATATAATATTAAAGAGAGCTGGACCTGTTGGGGTAAAGCGATTGTGAAAATGTTAGGCTTTGATACTGTGCGACTAAAATCAGACGTCTCTTTGATTTTAGCCAAGAGTCTTTGTGCTTATTATGACTATCATTCTAACATGCTTTTGAGATTTATAGTCGTTTGGCCACGTCAATATTTTTCTCACCTTAGTATATTTTGAAAATCCAGCTTCATCTTTAAATAGTCGTCATATTTTATCTGCATATTTGTTTGTATTTTCTCATAACACGAACATTTTTCTTTTTATCCTTTGTCTTTCCTTTTAATTTGGTTGAATTATGTTGAGTATGTGCTATATTGATTTGATGGTGATTCTGTTGAATGTATGTGCTGTGAGCTGTGTTATTCTATAGGTCGGTTGCCATAAAATCCAGGTTCCGGCGACAGATGGGACACTGAGATCTTTTCTATTGGTCTATATATGTTTTAAATGTTCAAATTTTACTTATTTCTGACGACATTAATCTTTCATTCTCTATTTTAATAATGCTTGCTTACGTTATCAAATATGTCCAGTGATGAACACAGGGTGTGAGGTACATGGGGATATGGGGGTACACGTAAGGTATAACATAAAATACTATGAAATTCTATGAGCAAGTGTAAAAATATCAAAAGTGAATCAGTTGCGCTGAATTGTGGTAAGGAGTGAAATTTTATTGCAATAGGGTATTGTGCGTGATAACATATCAAGGTTATTTTTAGACTTTGTGTAGTACTGGGAGCCTCGATGCTCTTTGAATATTTCTATTCCTACGTTTTCACACCTGGTACTTCCAATATAATTTACACTGTTTTCACCTTATTTTAGTTTCGAAATCTCCGAAACTTTCTAATTTTCTCCACAACATTCTCACAAGGTTCTTGGCCAAAGCTGTTGCTATTGTTGTTGCTGTTGACATTATTATTATTATAAACATCAGTATGTCTTCCGCTTAAAACTTTCAATATTCATTTCTACTTTAGGTACAAGGCCTGAAATTTTGGGGGAAGGGGCAGTCGATTAGAGCAACCCCAGTACGCAACAGGCACTTAATTTATCAACGCCAAAAGGATGAAAGGCTAAGTCGGCCTTGGCGGAATTTGAACTCAGAATGTAAAGTCAGACGAAATACTGCTAAGCATTTGGCCCGGCTTGCTAACCTTTCTGCCAGCTCGCCGCCTTCATGTGCAAACACATACATATATACATACACACACACACACACACATACATGCATACATACATACATACATACATACATACATACTTATGGATATACTTACATATATAGATTTTCATGCAGATATCTTTATATGTCTACCTATGTTAGTACGTTTGTAAGTGTGTGTGTGTGTGTGTGTGTGTGTGTGTGTGTGTGTGTGTGCATGTGTGTGTGTGAGTGTGTGTCTATCCGTGTCTGTGTGTGCGTGCATGTGAAAGTGACAAAACGAGAAAGCAGGAAAGAAACGCACAGACGATTGGCGTTTCAATGTGTACTTGAAACACTTCTTTATCATTCTTGAGGTTCTTTTCCTAGAGAGAAGAAAATGCTATCTACACATGCCCTGATGAAGAACATCCTTATTGCCTTTAAAACACATAATTGCAAAACGTTTTGAAGCTTGTTATAAGCACTTCAGGTCAAAAACGTTTCTTACTGTCAGCAACATAGGCTCCAAAGTACTTGAATACCTGATATCTGTCAGTGGTAGGCATTCGCTGGAATAAATGGTAGGCAGCGTTCTCTTTATCAATAGTCATGCATTTAGTTTTCTTTGCACTGAATAACATATCGAAACTTCGGCAGCGTTGAAAAATACAATAACTTCAAATCACAAAATCAACATCTGTTAAAGCTTTCATTTTCATATTCATCTGAAGAACACAATTCATAACCGAAGATTTCAAACTCGTTGAGTGAAATGATTTCATTAGCTAAGCAAAATCGACACTCACAGTTATGGTGTGAGTGATTTATTAAATGTAAAAGAGTTTATGCACTTTATAATCCTAGGTTCTAGTCGCAAACATTCTGCGTTTTAAGCTTCGTATATCTAGAGTAAAACGTCGATACCGAAAACGTTCATGTAAGAATGAAGCGCTGAAGTTATTAATTCTTATACGGCAAACGCTCTTATACACATAGCATACAAACACACACACATATACATATACATACACACATACGTAAACACATACATGGATACATACATACATACATACATACATACATACATACATGCATACATACATACATACATTCATTCATACAATCGAAGAACAAGATATATAAACCAAATGCTTGATGCACAAAAGGGATAGACAGGCAGGAAAAGCAGTAAAATATGACAACTGATGTAGACTTTGTGGAGTTAACACCAAAGATATCAGCCATGTCATAGGCAGTTGTCCGAAAATTTCATCACATGTTGTTGTAGCTAGGAAACTGTATAATGATATCCGAGGCCAAGAAATAAGAACCAACAGTATGGTAGCAGCCATAACCATTCACAATAAAATCGAGTTCTGGTGGAAAGTCCCAGTGAAAACCTCAATACAATTTAAACACAATAGACCTGAAATAATGATTTGCGACAAGGAAGAGAAACTGTAGTTGTGGAAATCAGCTACCCAGCAAACGTTAACATAAAACTGAAGATCAGTGAAACAGAGAATACCCACGCTGAGCTATTGGGAAATCTGCAGTTCCTCTCTCCACATCACAAGTTCAGGTTTATACCTGCAATTATTGGGGCACTGGGATATGTACCACACTACCTAAATAACAATCTTGAGAAATTAGGCCTCTCAAAACCAGTAAGGCGAGACCTGATTCGAAGATTATTATTAGTATCATTATTATTTTATGTTTGACTTTTGCTTTGCATTTGTACAAGTTGGATCCGTAGTAGTGGTGGTGGTGGTGGTGGTGGTGTTGGTGGTGGTGGTGGTGGTGGTAGTAGTAGTAGTAGTAGTAGTAGTAGTAGTAGTAGTAGTAGTAGTAGTAGTAGTAGTAGTTGTTGTTGTAGTAGTATCATTATTATTTTTAAACATTGAGGGCTTTGTCGCAAAACTACAGTTTTGTATTCTGACGTTGCTTACTATAGTGGAAGGAACGATGATATTTATTACATCTCAGGACACCAAAATGCATCTTATTATATTGTCGCCATTGACTCAGAAAACATAACATGTGCCAAAAATCTGTCAGATGTTGTATTTGTATATAATTATTTTTTTTATGTTACGTTCTCCATTCAAGGCCTTTAGCGCAACATTGATTAAACATAGATTGTATAACAAAGAAGCACATATATAAAAGGCTAAACCAATAAGAAAACAACATAAAACTCCTTACTAAGTGATATATGAGAAAACTAAGTAAAATAAACATTAGAATAAAATGGAGCTAGAACAAAATTAAACTACTTCTGAACCGGAATGTCTCAAAATTGCTTGCTGACATTGCCAACTATCTAAAAAGAAAATTGTTCAAGATGTCCAATTTTGTTATTCGAAAACAATTATATATATTTGTACGTGTGTGTGTGTGTGCATGATCGCGTGTGCAGGCATGTGTGTATGTGTGTGCATTGTTTGTGTGCGTGTCATTTCGTGTCTTTCTGCGTGTGTGTGTGTGCGTATATGCCTTTGTGTAAGTGATGTTTTTGTGTATGTGTGTATGGTTGTGCGTGTATATGCGTATATTTGTACTTATCTGTGTGTCTATGTGTATGAATATATATATATATATATATATATATATATATATATATATATATATATATATATATATATAGATAGATAGATAGATAGATAGAGAGAGAGAGAGAGAGAGAGAGAGACAGACAGACAGACAGACAGACAGACAGACAAACAGGCAGACAGACAGACAGACAGAGTTATGTACATGGATAAGTTGGTGTGTCTTTGTGTGTACAGGGGTCTTCTCGAAGGCGTGAATGATATTCTATGCTCTAAGAAGGCTGCATGTTGGCAACGTTTTCGCGTGAGACAAAATGTAGCACTTCTGGTTTTTACATTCTGAGCAGAAATTCCTGGAGGCCGATTTGCTTTTCATGCTTTCACAGATAAATTAAATATCAGTCCAGAAATAGGGGCTGAAGATGTCTTTCTCCAAGATTACTGCCCTTGTGACAAATTTTTAAACCGTTATTTTATACTTAACTTTACATTTCATTCTTTTGTAGATAGTTTGGGTGAGAAAAGAAAAATACCAATCAATGGGTTAGGTCGATAAAAATGACTTCTCTTCCTGGAAAATTTAGGCTTTGTAGTATTGTTCAATAATACCATTATTTGTATATCAAAATAGGATGGCAATATGGTTGAGTGTTAGATTAAACCATATGTCTTGTGTTATTTAGTTAGTTATTGTTCAATCCTTACCGAGGCCAACTGTGTCTTTCATTTGCTAGTCTGATAAAATTATATACTAATGGAATATAGATCGTAGTCAGTTATTCGTGATAGAGTATAGCCTAGTAATGTTTATTTTACTTTTACTAATTGCCCATGTAGTTGTGAACAGCTAGCGGCCTTCCTTCCTCTGGAACGTCTCATTCTCGACTCAAAGGAACATGCCAGATATCGCTGTTGAACTGATTGAAGGTTCCACCATCTACCATTTGGTAGACACTAAAAATGAGAATACTGCGGGGAGCGAAATTAAATGCATTGATGAAATACGCAATGCAACACTAGGACCACAAAATGAACACATAACTTATGATCATGAACTGAACACCCCTACCAGTCAGATTTTGCACATAAAGAGAAATTCTGTTCTAGCCCCCAAACTAAGAAATCAACTTTTTATTTACATATAGCTGAATCGATAGAATCTTTGGAGAAAAAATATCCTCGGCAGCATTTTGTTATGTGGCGTTAATTTCAGAGTTTAAATCTCCCCGATCTCAGTTTTGCTTTCCATCGTTATATGTTTCGTAATAATAATATCGCTGAAATAGGCTTAATACGTTACCATGTTTAATCTAAACCTACCGTATAGTCGTTGGCTGACTTTTCCTGAGTCCATTTTGTTGCAAGGAGAAATTTGTTACAAGAACAACTCAGATAAAATACCCTCATTAATTCCAAAAGTCACAGAGGCCACGTGGGAGTAGTCATAAAAGCCGCATTTATCCTTCTAGATAATTTTAAAAATAGACAATATACTAGGGTTAATGTAACTATTCATTATGTGTGCCACTGTGTTTACGTTTCACATGAATCTCATTCTGTATCTCGCGGCTAGTTGTTCATTATACTCTCTCAGTATAGATTATCTAGGCTAACATGAGTAAAATATCTTGATTCAGAATGATACAACGTAGCTTCAATGACAGGTTACGCAGCTGGGGTTGTCAGTTGGAGGTAAAGTCGTCTAACTGTTTTAGCCACTCAGTTGCAGCTGTCAGAAGGTTCTTTTATCATATCACACAGACAGTATCTACTTTTGCATAAACAATTATTAAAGTACCAAAACGACAATAGCAATAATGGTTTGTGATATTGTCACGTGGCGTGATATTTGGATGAGGAGTGTTGGTAATTATTCAATGATTTTTGTATATCCTAAAGAATGTGAAAGAAGTGTTTGGTTTTAGTGAGTTTCGAACTTAGAACGTAAATGCCTTCAATTCAGTCTTAATATTTTCATATGTAGACACAATGTCGGTCATTTCTAAGGAGACAAGGCAAGTCGATTACATCGTCCACTGTACTTGATTGGTTCTTCATTTTATGGAAGCTGGAGGGATAAAATGGCATCTTTGACGTCGGAGGTACTTGAACACATAACGAAAAGAGCTGAAAAATACATTTGTCTAACGATTAATCCAATCCACCACTTATATAGCTGCACATTGTATATTATAAATATAAATTATATAATATACAGTATAATGTATACGTTGGTTACGTTCATCTTAGTGGTGGATTTATGTATAAGATCATAAGGGATGATATGGCGTCAATTCTCTTGCAACACACACATATACATAACTAGCGAAAAAGAAGGTTATGTTCGGAAACAAGTATTCGATTTAGAAGAAACACGCACATTCAAACACACACACACACGCACACACATATATATATGTATATACAGGCACACGAGCAAGCAAATATATGCACACAGTGAAAAATAGCTGTGTATATATATATATATATATATATATATATATATATATATATATATATATATATATATATATATATATATATATATATATATATATATATATATATATATATATATATATATATATATATATATAATATATATATATATATAATTATAATATAGGGTATCGAAGAGATACCGCCACGCTGAAAATAGCAGTCAAATTTTCAGCGTGGCAGTATCTCTTAGATACTCCATATTATAATTTTAAATAATTGTTACCTTCGACGGTTTTTATTCCCATGCTAGCCACTTGATAAAATCAATATTTTAAATATCGATCTTATCCTTATTTATATGTATATATATATATATATATATATATATATATATATATATATATATATATATATATATATATATATATGTATATATATATATATAATATGTATGTATGGATTCATGTATGCATGCGTGCAATTATTTAATGGTATCATTTTAAAGCAGTTTTTAAAATACCAACCTCATACCATTTGCTGATGGGGAGTTCAATGCTGAAAATTGAATCAAATTTATTAATTCCCAGTCCCATGACATAAACAAGGAAACATGTACACACACGCGCGCGCACACACATACACATATAAGACAGAAAGAAAGGATGTAAGAAAGAAAGGAAGTTAGATAGATAGATAGATAGATAGATAGATAGATAGATAGATAGAATCGAAAATACAATTATACTTCCGTTTTGCTAAAGATTTTTGCATTCCATCATTATTAAATCTTTACGAAACAATGAAATTATTCCCGGATATCAGTTAAGGGAAGAATGATATTTTTTGGATGCATTAAATCCTTGAGGAATTATGAAGAACTACGTGGATCTGTTTGTTGCAGGCTTATCTTATATTTCTACCCAGTTTTGGAAACTATTTTGGAAATGAAATTTTGCGTTATACTAATCTATTTTCCTATTGTAGAGGAAAATATCTGAATTCCTGTGGCAAGCATTTGAAAGAGAAAATAAGCCATCATTCATCTTCATGTTTACGTGGATCTACATCAAAGCCTCAATAATATGTTACTACCAACATAATTTCTACTAGAAGGTAAAAACTGATGTCTTAAAGCCTCGATGAAGTTAGGAAACTTATGCACATACACACACACACACACACACACAGAACGAGAGAGAAACGCGTGCGCGCGCATATAAAACTTTAAGCAAATCTTTAATGTAAGTCAAACGTGTGTTTGTTAGCGTGTGTGTATGAGTGCAACCATGTGCAGACACGCACAGATACTACCTCCGCATATCCGTTTTTAGTTTAAGACAGCGAAGTTTAATCTGAAGGAAATTTCCTTGCTATTTCGACAATATGCTCCCTCACTAAGCTAGTTTCTGTATGTGTAATCTACAGCATGAAACCACATCTCCACATTACTATCTGACAATTACAAGATCTGTAAATGTTCACCATCTGAGCAACACTAATGGTCAGAATATAAAAAAAACGATCAAATTGCTCCAATTAACAAGTTGGCACCAAATGAAGAGCGTTGGACAAAATTCATTTTAATATTTCATACAGATATTCTCCTAGTAATGTGTGCTGCAGATTTTATTCTCTGATGTGCTCACAGTTTTTATTGTCCTATTCCAGTCTTATCCAACTTTTGGGACATGGACTGAATCCCTGTTTTATTGGATTACTTCGGCACAAAATGTGCAAACTTTATGCTGACAAGTATCCTTGTGTGGTGGCTTGACATTCCAGAAATAACAACCGCATCTTACTCAAATCACAGTTTATGATTTTATAGCAAATATTGGATAACAGAGTAGATTTGTTACGAAAGTCTGTAATTTAGTGGAATCGTTAAGACGTCAGAAAAAAAAGAAAAATACCTCGCCACTTTTCTTCAAGTTTTTTACGTTTTGAGTTCAAATCCTGTCGAGGTCACTTTTGCATTTTATCCTTTCGGAGTCAATAAATTACCAGACAATTACTGGAGTTGATGCAATCCATTTGCTCCCTCCTTTCAAAATTGTTGTACCGGTGCCAAAATATCAAGTAATTATGTTAGAAAGAAAAAACTGCAGATGGTCATAGCTGGAATGTTGTTGACCGTAAATGTAATCAATAAGAGTTAACTGGGGCTATGAATTTAAATCCTTAAGTATTAATCCTCAGCAAACATGTGACAAAGTGCGTATTTTATCCTACACAGTTTTTGTTTTATAAATTCACATCAGAAGAAACTCTGTTTATTTAAACATGATTAACAAAATGTTTGATTGACAAGCAAACTCCAGCTTCAAACCTCACACTTCACATTTAATTACGTAAGACAGTAATCCCTATTATCTCGAACAGCAGACAACAACTCTCGGCTCTAAGGGTAGTTGTATATCTTTTCTACCCACAGTTAAGAAAAGCAACACCATGACGCTTGGTCAAATGTTGTCTAACTGATTCCTATCAATTACATCTATAATACTTTCGAGAAAGAGACAGAGAAAAGACGCATTAAGTTTGTCCAAGATACTTAGGTTTTATATTGTCGTACAAAACTGATATTTATAAAGAAAATGCTACATTTTATTCTTTCTTTTCATGTTTCGGCTTGCAAAGCGATTAGAAACAAAACAGCGCTGTAACAAATTCTACATAATATTCAGTCTTGTCACATCTACGTCATGTTTCAAATCTTGCCAAGATTGGTTTTGCTGTTTATCCATTTTACGATCGATAACATAAATGGCATAAGTCATTGGCTCAAGTTTATCGATTCTGCTGTACCTTACAAATTTGGACAACATATAACGCACAAACAGACACAGTTACGTCACGTTACAAGCATTTATGTTTAAATCTAGACATACATATATAGGCGCAGGAGTGGTTGTGTGGTAAAAAGCTTGCTTCCCAACCACATGGTCCCAGGTTCAGTTTCACTTTCACTTTCACTGCGTGGCACCTTGGGGTCGACCATAGCCTTATGAGTGGATTTGGTAGACGGGAACTGATGCTCGTCGTATATATATATATATATATATATATATATATATATATATGTGTGTGTGTGTGTGTGTGTGTGTGTGTTTGTCCCCCCGCCAACCATCGCTTGGGTACATTTACGTTCCGGTAGCATAGCGGTTCGGTAAAAGAGACCGATAAAATAAGTACTAGGCTTACAAAGAATAAGTTCTGGTTTCGATTTGCCCGACTAAAGGTGGTGCTCCAGCATGACCGCAGTCAAAATGACTGAGACATTAAAGGAATACATAATACATACACACACACACGCACACACACACACACACACACACACACACACACACACACACACACACACACACACACATATATATATATATATATATATATATATATATATATATATATATATATATATATGTATATATATATATGTATATATAATAGAAATTTACCCTAGAAATTGTAATATCAGACACAACTTACATAATACATTATGTAGAGGAAGAGAGGCAGCTTTATTGGAGGCGAGAGCAAAATTTCGGCAAATTAGAGCACGCCAATCAGCGAGGACATCGGGTGAGGTTCATTCTACCAGCTAGAAATTGCAGTGAAATCAATGTGTAATTATAGCATAACATCTTGAGAGCGCTGTGAATCCTGTACACACTCGAAATGAATAGAGGGTGGGGGGGGATAATTTTGATGTAGATGAAGAAGATGGTGTGTTCCTCATAGGGAAGCCTTTCGTCATATATCTAGTTAGTCAGAGCTGCCGATTTGGGATATACGATCATAACCATCATCATCGTCGTCGTCGTCGTCGTGAAAATTATCATCGTCGTCAGCATCGTCGACATCAGCGTCATCATCGGTTCATCAGTGACTTTGTTGACATCGTGTACCTCATAATTATGATCATCATCACCACCCCACCCCACCCCACCACCACCACCAAAACAACAACACCTACAACAGCCGCAGCAACAACCACAACAACAACAGCCGCAACATCAACAATCCAACAATGTAGTGGACAATAGTTTACGGCCAAACTTCAGGATATCCGACAAAGATTGCCTTAGCCATATCAGTTTACAAATCTTTATTCAGAACAAACTGCTACCATTCTGTATTATTTTGCTTTTAATTAAGGGATTGTGAAAAAGGGGCGGTGAGGAAAGAAGATGGTGTATAAGCATTAAAGAATACATCAACCTACAAAGGAGAGAATCGTGACTGGTTTCAGACAGAGTAGAAATGGTGAAGAGGAAGTTGAGGATGGAAGAGGGATACATTCAGTAATGGAATGTTTTATCCCAAGAAAAAGAAACAAATATTTACGATATATTTTGCGTGGAATAAAAAGAAAAGCAACAAGATGGCAGAAGCTTTAGCACGCCGGTCAATATGCCTATCGGCATTTCGTCTGTTTATACATTCTGAGTTCAAATTCCGCTGACGTTGACTTTGCCTTTCATCCTTTCGGAAGCGATAAAATAAGTACTCGTCAATTACTGTGTTTGATGTAAGACGGTGAGCTGGTAGAAACGTTAGCACGCCGGACGAAATACTTAGCGGTATTTCGTCTGTCTTTACGTTCTGAGTTCAAATTCCGCCAAGGTTGACTTTGCCTTTCATCCTTTCAGGGTCAATAAATTAAGTACCAGTTGCGTACTGGAGTCGATTTAATCGACTGGCCTCCTCCCCAAAAATTTCGGACCTTGTGCCTAGAGTAGAAAAGAATTACTGAGGTTGATGTAATCGGTTTACTCCTCCCCCGAAATTGCTGGTCATGTGCCAATATATGAAGAATGCGAAAGATTAGATTTCTTGGTTGGAATGAGACTTCATAATGGGAACCAAACCTTGAAATACATTCCAATACCAATAAGTTTGGCGAACTGATGAAAAACAGAATAGGTAGTTTAAATGATTTACCAAATTCAGGGCTGTATTTTTTTATTGCTTTTACTAGCGAAAAACGAAATTCAATAATGTTCGATTTGCCCGACAAACCCTAACCCTAACCCTAACCCTAACCCTAACCCTAACCCTAACCCTAACCCTAACCCTAACCCTAACCCTTCATTGAATTTCGTTTCCATTCTCTCGATGTCTAAAGCAAAGCATGAAAAGCAAACGTCACTACAATGAGTTAAGTATCGCATTACACAGAGGAAAGCATGTGATACGCCTCTTTATTATATCAGTTTTACGACTGATTCCAGTTGATTAAGTTTTCTAATTATACAACGTGGCATAATACACATCATGGCTCTTTTCAGTTCAAACAAAGTAATTGTAACTTATAAAATAAAAGCAACATAACTGGACCATTTATATACTGCTAACATATTCATGACAGCACATTGCTAAGTGAAATACAATAAAAGATCCGAAGTCTCACGTCAGAGTTGAATTAATGATGTAGAAGTAAGAATGGTAATCATATTACTAATAAAATATAACGAGATTATATATCTATAATGTTTTGTATCTGACCGACACCATATTGAGATATTTGACGTCATACAATATGCATAGAACCATAAACACACACACAGACACGTACACGCATACATACACGCATACTCTGGCCTATACAGAGACATACATGCACTCACACATTCACACATACGTATATGAGTGAGCAAATGAAAGAAAGTATCACTCACATATTTGGTTAGAATCACATGTATTAAATAAGCAGATTGACTTAGTGATACAAGTTTTGTGTTTAGTGCACATTCATTTCGTCATATGTTTGGAAATAGAGTGTGTGCGTGTGTGTCCGTGTGTGTGTGTGTATATATAAGCAGACAGATAGTTAAATAGATAGATCTGATCGACACTACATTTCATGTTTTATCTCTCCACAATATATCGACAATTAAAAATGTTGGATCAAGTACCCTGTTATTTTTGCTGAGGCGGTTCTTGATAAAATGATATCCGACTTCAAAATCATTCGATTGACATTGACTAAGAACTGACTTCCCTTCATTATAGACATGCTCTAAATAAAGGAAACTGAATCTTCGTCATTCTCGACAATACGTATTCTGTACGTGCAATGCAGATATATTACATCTGGCTTTGGATAAAAGAAAATACAGGAGGATCGGTTGCGCACTGAGGTCGATCTAATCGACTGGGCCCCCTCCTCCAAAATTTAGGTCGTGTGCCTAGAGTAGAAAAGATTAAATTAAGGCGGCGAGGTGGCAGAATCGTTAGCACGCCGGGCGAAAAACTTAGCGGTATTTCGTCCGTCATTACGTTCTGAGTTCAAATTCCGCCGAGGTCGACTTTGCTTTTCATCGTTCCGGGGTCGATAAATTAACTACCAGTTACGTACTAAGATTGACCTAATCGACTGGCCTCCTCCTCCAAAATTTCGAGCCTTGTGCCTAGAGTAGAAAAGAATATATTCCCCTCTCAGATTCACGCACTTATTGCTGCGGTCCTTCGGTTTTTCTAAACCTTGAGAGAGACCTTGGAAGGTTCGGTCTCCAGCCAGGCCTTCCACAGTACCCTTAAAACCAGGAACATTTCAGCACCCCTCGTAGCTCTTTTGGTAAGAATTTCGCTTGACAGTCGTGAGATCTCGGGTTTGCTTCCACAGTATCGCTTCTCGGTTTACGAAACCTTAGTGAGTGAAATCACGTGGGCGGAAAGTGTGAGTCAAGGCGTCGGATAGATTGTGCCTGTGGGTCAATAGTCAATCGTTTATTAGTCACTTTGTCACACTAATTTTGATCAAGCGTCTGTGTAATACTCAGCTATTTACATGTGAACTAATAGATTGTGCAGTTCATCGAAAAACTGAATGATCCTCGTCATAACTGACCGAGGGTCTGTTATTCCAGGTGTTCATTGAGTTATTTTTCAAATGACGTACGCAGATACTTGTACACTTTCCATAATCCTCTGGTAGAAACAATATAATATAGTGTATGGCAAATTTGGTCGTTTGAATTACAGGTACACTTAATCCACTAATCTTCCGCCTAATTTCCGTCTATCCAATTTCACTAACAAGATCTCAGTTGATTAGGGGAAATGATAAATTAAACTATCTAGAATGTCAAGAAGTGAGATCAATCGTGATATCTCGAAATTGCAACGTTAGTTTCTTAATCACTCATGCAGGTCACGCCTGTTTCCATCGTGCAGATAGTATTCCCACAGACAACTGTATTTCACTCTTTCTAATTATGAAAAAAAAAAAAGCTTTTCATTTTCTGAGATGGATTACATCGATTCCAGTGTTCAACAGACACTTAGTTTTTATCAACCTCAAAGGGATGAAAAGGAAAGTCGACCACTGCGAAATTTGAACTCAGAATGTAAAGAGACGGAAGAAATGGCTGCTACATACTCTGCCCGATGTGCTAACGATTCAGCCAGCTAACCGCATTCTTGAGAGAGTTTTATTATATACTCTTTTACTAGTTTCAGCCATGCGGCCGTGGTCATGCTGGAGCACCAACATGGTCTTTCTGACTTCCTCAGTCTGGGTGTTTCACATCACTACTCCTGTATGTGCCTTTGTCCCAGCTGTTCGTACATTTAGTGTATAATGAAGTTTAATTCCGCTTCCCTCGTCTGTACCTCATGTCGGGCTGCTGGTTCATCCGGTATTGTGGAGAGGAGGGTGTCTAGTTCCTTTTTGAAGACATCTACTTCCATCTTTTGCAAATTTCTTAATTTTTGTGGCAGGGCATTGAAGAGCTGTGAGCCTTTGAACCCTAGACTATTGCAATACCTGGTTCTGAATTTAGATGGAGTGAATGGTACCTTTGATTCAATACAATGGCAGTCAATTCTGGCATTTGTATAACACTCAATGCCAAAGTTAGGTACTAGCCCTTCTAGGATTTTCCATATGTATATTTTTGCATATGTCTCACGCCTTCGCTCCAGGGAGTAAGCCTGTAGTTTTCTCAGCCTATCCTTGTAGCTCATCCACTGCACTGTTTCAATCTTTTTAGTGTGGTGGCGTTGGAATGCTTCAAGCTCCGCTGTTAGTTTGGCAATATTAATTGTAGTTAAAAATAGAATACACTTGAGTGGATAACCAAACACCGACTAACGTTATATTTAAATATCATTTATTTCTAAATTACAAACACACACTCACATATACATCCATGTTCACTCACACACATACACACTTTTAACTGTATACAAAGAAATATATGTTGAAAGCAAGGGAAAATATTATCTGATAACGATATGCATAAGCGCCAGTATCGGATGCAATTTAAAGTCGAACCGAAGACACTCAGTATGTCTAATATAAGTTAAATATATGTTTTAAATAATTTCCTGTCAGAAACAATTTTGTGTATAGGAGTATATGTGTATGTGTGCACGAGTGAATATTTGAATTAAGTTATTTTCTGTATATCGTGCTTATCTATTTTACCAAGTAAACATTTATCTTCCATAAAATTCTATATGCGTGTATATATATCTCACGTTATACACACGATTCACAGATTCATATATACATATTTATTTGTGAGGGGAAGGGGGTATTTCTGCTTGTCATGAATGACTTTATTGTAAAAGAATTGCTTGTATGCTTTTCTTTTAAGTTTCTTTATTTTTATCTTAAACATTACACTGTCGCTAACACAGTGACAAAGCTTTCTAGTCTGTGTGAAAAGAGTCACAGGATATGTGAATATGTATGTATTAGTCACATATTCACATATATCATTTGTGGATATGTGAATCAGTCAACGTATGCATATTTGTAAGCAACATTAATTATATCTTTTCACTCAAGTGGAGGCGCAATGGCCCAGTGGTTAGGGAAGCGGACTCTCGGTCGTGGGATCGCGGTTTCGATTCCCAGACCGGGCGTTGTGAATGTTTATTGAGCGAAAACAGCTAAAGCTGCACGAGGATCAGGCTGAGGGCGGTGGCCAACCCTGCTGTACCCTTTCACCACAACTTTTTCTCATTCTTTCTGTGTCTGTTGTACCTGTATTACAAAGGGCCAGCCGTGTCATGCTGAATCTCCCCGAAAACTACGTTAAGGGTACACTAGTCTGTGGAATGCTCGGCCACTTATAGGTTAATTTCACGAGCAGAATGTTCCGTTGATCGGATCAACTAGAACACTCATCGTCGTATCCGACTGAGTGTCACGACGATTTTCACTCAAGCAATGTGTATACATAACTCTTTCATCTTTAACCCTCGAGTGTGTATAGGATACCTTTTTTTGTATGCATGAGTGTGTACTGTATTCAAATACGGGGCTGTGTGTATATCTAATTCCAGGAGACACTGTAACATTAACCTATGCTTTATATCTATTCATGCATACTTCTAAGTATATGTAGATTTATGTTTATGTATGTACGCATGCATACACACTGCTTGGTGGTAGGGTTATATAAAATGGAGCTCCGTATATTCGTCATCCGCTTCGCAACAATTTTCCCTTTAAACTTTAAGAAGCCTTGCAGATTTTTTATCAACCCAGGTATGTTAATCATCTATAAAGTGCGAATTTTACAACTACGTTCTTTCTTGGAGTAAGAACGAAACTGTGGTCCGGATCAAATTGTCGTATAGCATTGCAGCAGTCATTATGAGCGTTAAAGTCATATTGTGTCTTGAATTTTCTCATTAATGATTCACATATGCCTCCTTCTTTCTATAATTTTTTTGAGGATATTGATACCAAAACCTAGCAGAAATTCATAAGAGAGCGTGTTTGTTTCTGATCCCAAACAACATATCTTCCTTAGTGAATAAATTTGCCTGCTACTCGAATAATTATGTTTCACCAATAATTCTTGTTACCTGTCAGTTACAATATGTTCATCTTCCTTTGTTATTATTGTTTCTTTCGCTTCTTTTCTATATTTACTCTAAGCGACCCACCACAAAATGCCTCAAGAAGACATTATTCTACCATATCTAGCAAACTTGCGGTTTGACTTCAATGTCTCTTGTGCATCCATTTATTGTCAAGTGATCAATTCTGCATTTCATGTAAACTATCTTAGATAATTCTGAAATCTTAAATAGATTTGTCTATATCACTTGTAAAGAGATATGTAACAACATTTATTATACGTCTCTCTTGAAGACCATTATCTATCGTAATAACATTTTTTATTTTCGTACTTGCAAGCTTGAACGAGTGAGATACTAAACATTGTGTCTGCTGAAGATATTGCTTCAGTGTTATAAGCCGGGTTAGTTATAGCTTTAATATAGATTTAAAGCCACGACCATCTCCCTTGCGAAGAAAATCTAATCTGTCCAATCCCCTCTCATGTTCAATTTTCTTGAAAATTCCGGAGTTCTTACATTTATGTCGATAATTTCTTGCAATATTCAACTCAGAATGCCAAGGGTAGATTTTTGCAATATGAGCTACATGCATGTGGTAGGTTAACATTCTAGATGACTCTCCGGCTATTTTCTCCGTCTCATCATTTCTTCTTTAGAGGGATTTCCATTCGTTTTCAAATTGTTATTGTAATAGGACATCTTTTGCGGATATTGCGCTGTTTATATTAAAACTACGATGGAATGATTTAGGATCATCTCCACTATATGATGTAATATTTGGCTTTATATTTTAATCTTTTAGCCATAGCTACATCTGTAGATGTTAGTTACACATAACGGCAACAGGCCTTCTGCTGAGAAGTATATAGCTTTTCGTTTGGTGATCTGTTGCGTTTGAGCTGAGTATCGTCAATTATCAGTGCGAAAACACTTTCCTAAGATGTCTGTTCCAACTCATCTCAAGTTACCTCGCTCATTTATTCGATTTTGAAACATTGGATATTTGAGCGTTAGGGATATGTTGTATATATATATATATATATATATATATATATATATATATATATATATATATATAACGTGAGATAGTTAGGGGTTGGCGGTTCAACCCACTAAGGGATAGTATTTATCCAGTATACTTCTGGGAGAGTACCCAATTATTGCTACACTAGTGCTATACTAGGTGCAATCAATGGGAGCGGGTAAAAGTGGAGTTTTTACCCAAAATAATCACTCCGGAAAGGAATATTCGGATAGAATGGGGCTTGCTAAAACTAGGCCGAAACAGCTGTAAGATTAAACTTCTGTTCATCCTCTAATTCCTCATGTACTTTGTACTTCTATATGTAAACCAGGTTGGCAAAATAACATAGTCTGCCATAGACACCTGTGCTTTAGTTCTTTCTTTCTTTTTCTTTCTTTTTTTGTCACTTTTGCTATGAATTAAATTAATGAATTCAACGGGATACACCGTCTGCAAGTAGTTGGGTTCAGCATATTATCCTCCATTTTCTAATTGTTATATATATATATATATATATGTGTGTGTGTGTGTGTGTGTGTGTGTGTGTGTGTGTGTGTGTGTGTGTGTGTGTGTGTGTGTGTGTGTGTGTGTGTGTGTGTGTGTGTGTGTGTGTGTGTGTTTGCCCCCCCCCCCCGCCACCGCCACCGATTGACAACCAATGGTGGTGTGTTTACGTTCCCGTAACCTTTGCGGTTCGGCAAAAGAGAATCCGATTAGAATAAGTAGTAGGCTTCACAAGGAATAAGTCCTGGGATCGATTTGCTCGACTAAAGGCGCTGCTCCAGCATGGCCGTAATCAAATGGCTGAAACAAAATGAAAGAATATATGTCAAACCTAACCTGACCACACAGTCATTTCAGAAAGCGGTTGTCTTCGCCGAATCTATCCTCCCCTGTATCCAATCTCATAGATATCTCCAACAAAACACAGCTAATGTGTCCAATCAATAAAATGCTAATAAATCTGCTGCCATGTTTACTGCTGATATCCTTGGTGTTTACGTTATATTAATAGTTTATTTTTGTTTTTCTTTCTTGGTTTTGCTTGTTTGTGCGTTTTCGTTCATTTTTTTTTTTTTTGCGTTAGCTGTTGCTGTTTTTCGTGTATTTTGTTTTTATTTTTATATTTTAGTTTCTCCTGTAATGTGTTTGCAAATGTTCTGCAGATGCTCTGTTGTCATCTGCCCGTTCCTTTTATATATTGCTTTAAATAGCCTGTGATGGTTGTAGCAGAGGCAACGTGTATGTGTATGCATATATGTATGATGATGATGTTGATAACAATGTTGTTGTCGTTGTTGTTGATATTGTTGTTGTTGTTGGTGGTGGTGGTGGTGACGATGATGTTGGATTTTGGTAGTAGTGTTGGTGGTGCTGCTTGTGTTAGTGGCAGTGGTGGTTGTGGTTGGCAGTGGTGGTTGTGGTTGTGGTGGTGGTGAGTTGGTGGTTGTGGTAGTGGTGGTGGTTATGATGATAACGTCGACGACGACGACGATGACAACGACGATGATCAATGATAATGTCGATGATCTTGAGGACGAAGCTAACACATATCATGAAGCTAACAGATATTACTGTTACTGTTGTTTTTCTTTTTTTTTCTTCTCTATGTCTTGTCCCGATTATTCACTCCTGTTGTTATCATTGCCATTATCTCCATCATCGTCATCAGTATCATCACATGCATCATTTTTTGCATTATGGTCATCGTGGCCCTAACCACGATCTTAAAGATGATAGTCACGGTGATGGTGTCCATCGTCGTTGACCACAAACTCATTACAAATAGTAAGTGCATAAGTAAATTTCTTTCTCGTGTCATATAAGCCCATAATGCCGTTTTGGCGTGGCGAATATATTCCCCACCTGGACGGGACGCTGGTCCGTCGCAGGAAGTCTCACTTTTGCCAGTTGAGTGGACTGGAGCAACGTGAAATGAAGTGTTTTGCTGAAGAACACAAAGCGTCGCTCAGTTCAGAAATCGAAAACACAATCTTACGATAATGAGTCCAACACCGCTAACCATTAGGCCACGCACCTCCACCCTCATTACAAATACCATTTTACCATCAGAAACTTTTTATTTATCATTCATATAATATTATTTACATTTCATCCTATTGTCGTTGATTCGTAGTCGTTATTGTCATTTAACCCCGGGTCAAGTCTGACCCCAGACCTACAATGGAAGGGATGCTATCACTGATCATATCCCTTTTTAGTATCGTCTTGGTCTATATTGTCCAACGTTTCCTTTTCCTTAAGACCCTATGTGCGATTTGAAGCTGATTAAGCTGCTATTTCTAGCAAACCAAGCGACTCCTACAGACTTTGTTTTTATTTGTTATTGTTGTTTAGACGGATCTCATTCATCCGTCACTTTGATCCCGTCTATTATGTTAGACAACGTGATTCTCGGCTCAAAATGAAACTAGATTCACGTTATCTAATGCATGATTTTTAAACGACCATGGAGATGTATTCCAGGAAGTCTTAGCTGCTCTTTCTACCAGTTCAATCAGCCACGATTCGTTCACTTGTTATATTGTTGTTGCAGTTGATTTTATTGATGTTGTTATTGTTGTGGTTATTGTTTTTCTTGTAACTGGTGGCGTTGCTTTGGTGATATCGACACCTACCATCATTCATAATCATTGCTATTGATATTCGGGTCGTTACTGTCCTGAACATATTGTTACTATTTACTGTAGTAGTAGTAGTAGTAGTAGTACTAGTAGTAGTAGTAGTAGTAGTAGTAGTAGTGATGATCGGGTTATTGCTTAAAAGTGTTTCTTTGTTGTTGTTACTTCCTGTTCAGCGGTCTTTTCATTACATTCTGAAACTGGTACTGCTGCTGATGTTGCTGGTGTTGCTGCCGTTAGTGCTGCTGTGCTTTTTGCTGCTGCTGCTGCTTTTTGCTGCTGCTGCTGGCCTTGTTACCATTCGTATTAATGGTGATACTGGTGTGATTGTATGAAGACCATGCTGCTCAATGATGGTGAGGCTCTTACAGACTATTAGTGATGATGCGGTGAACATCTCTGCGTTAATGGCAACTGTAATGGGACTGTGGGTCGGAGGCGTTCTTAACGAGAGATTTGGTGGTGATTGCCGGGATGCTGCTGTTAAT
>NC_142930.1:135341756-135391756 GCF_046866305.1 Octopus bimaculoides
AGCTGATGAAGGGATATTCCAAGGGGCTTTCCGTTTTCCTATGTGTTCGTTCCGTTGTCTGTAGTTTATTGTTCTAACGTCCTGTACCCTGATATGCATGTATATATACATGTAGATGTAAGTATGTACATATATGTGTGTATACATGTATATATATTCTTTGTATTATTATATATATATATATATATATATATATATATATACACGACGGGTTTAGTCGGCCGGAGCCTATGGTAGAAGACAAGATGCCACGCGTAACGACTGAACCCAAAACCATGTGGTTGAGACGTAAACGTCATACTACACAACTAAATTCAATAAAATTTTAACGGCGGTGTTGTCAAAGGTGATATTTTCTGCGTATCTGTGACGGTCTTGTCAGTTACATTATTGGTGATAGTTCTGTTGATAGAGATAATGGCGTTGGTGATGGCCTCATTTTTTTGTTGTTGTTGTTTTCGTTCTCTCTTACCGATGTCTTCATAATAGTTGTGGCGGTGGGATATTAACCACATCGATGATGATGATGACGATGATGATGGTGGTGGTGGTGGTGGTGGTGGTGGTGGTGGTGGTGGTGGTGATGATAGTAATGATGTTGTTGATATTAATGTATTTTACCCTCGTGGTGCTTCGAAGTTGTCATGTCGTTGATATTGGTGATGTTGGGTGTAGCGTGTTGTGGTAGACAGCCACGTGATAACATCTGAAATAAAACAAGTAAAAGACACATGGGCACTTTTGCTTTATGTGTATGCTTATAAAATAAACAGCCAAGCTTCTATGTAACTTGCTGTCTGGCCTGTCTAGATAAGAGTTTCGAGACATGATAGAGACAGTGCTAAAGTTGATAGTCAACTTATCTATTGATTTTGTTTATTAACAATCCGGCAATACATCTTCTCTTCAATTCTCTTGAGAGCAGAACTACCTGTTAGCATGTTTGTTCTACTTTTTTCTCTATAACAATTATTGATTTTTTCCCCCTTCTTTTACGTAAGTGCAAGGCCGCACACTGAGCTGTGTGGGGTACAGTGTACGGGTGGACTGCTTTGACCCAAGTGGATGACTATTGCTTATATTTTTAAATCGACGAGATTTTGAATGAGAACATAGAGATAGGATTAAGCAAATGTGGGAGAGAAAACTCTGCAACGATCTACCAACTAAATTCACCACTTTGCCATCTTTGTTTCCTGTAATAAATATTGATTCTTATTTTACGTACGATATTTCAGATTTATTATGTTAGTGCCATTTTCAAGGATATTAGTGATGCAATTATTGTAAGGTAGCTTCAAACAAAAATGGGTGAACTGAAACCTCGAAGCCGATGTGGTTCACTGGAGCTTACCGCTTATCTTCTGTGTACACCGTTGTATTCATTGCGATCTCATGGGAAGAGATAGAGAGAGAGAGAGGGGGAGGAGGGGGAAGAGAGCGATAGTTTTGATAAATGATTCTGACCAAATACTTGATAGTTATTGATCAGTTTGCTCAACTTTAGATTTGTTAGTGAAGAGAAACATTGTTTTGCGTCTAAGACATAATGTACACATGTCGTTCAAATGAATGTCCTATTGAGTAACTATTGTTTATTTATGAAAATTTAAAAAAAGAATAAAACTTCGGCGATGTTCATGGGTCAGAGTGTCTGCTTTGTATGAGATAATCGAAGTACAGTAAGTATACTTAAGAATTAGTATATAAGTTTTAACATAAATTTTTAACTTATTCATTCCAGTTTTGTTAAACATGTTTTGCTATATTGCTATGCACACATATTCCTCCAGCCATCCAGCCAACCAGTCAATCAGCCAGTCATCCTTCCGTCCATCCATTCATCTATCCACCCATCCATCTCTACATACATACATGTATATATATATATATATATATATATATATATATATATATATATATATACCCAGATATGCACCTATACATACAGGTGGATGTCGGTATGCACATACCTGTACGTATATATGCATATACTCATTTACTATTTGTTTATATATATATATATATATATATATATATATATATATATATATATATACATGTTTATGGGCGCATGGTAGGAGTAGGAAGTATCTCATGTCGATATATTTTATTTGCATTCTCTACTACTCCAAAATAAAATACTGAATGATACATTTCATCGTCTATGTCTCAGATTAAAGAAGAATGATTAAAGAACAGTTCGTTTCTGAAATTGTCCAGAAATTTACTCTCCAACTCATACTGCGCACAGACAATGGCATTCTTCTTTGCAATTAGAAAATCCTATACGGTTATATAAATATAAAGTAAATTCAAGGATTCTATTTGAAATGTCTGGAATGCGAAAACATTTTTAGGATATCCCAAAATGTACATATACACATATATACCCGATATATAAGCGCATGTATACAACCATACAAATATATATATATATGTGTGTGTGTGTGTGTGTGTGTGTGTGTGCGTATGCCTTTTCTGTCTTCTGCATACCAAAATCTCTCATATATACATATATGTGTGTGTGCGTCTGCGTGCGTGTGTGGGTATATATATATATATATATATATATATATATATATATATATATATATATATATAGAGAGAGAGAGAGAGAGAGAGAGAGAGAATTAAAACGTAGTGTTTCCTTACTATACAACATTAAACATTTAACTGGATAATGGACTCAGTCATTTTTAGTAATTTTCTTATAATTATTTTCACAGCGAATTCGAAATTACACAGGCGTCTGTGAAACAACGAATCTGCACTCAAGAAAATTAGACAGACATACTTGAATATATACATATGTACTTAGATAGAAGCATGCACACACATATGCACACATACACATACACGCGTACACGCATACACACACATACAACATGCATTCATATTTGCATACATCAAGCTCTCACACAGTTCACATAGATGCTCTTGTTGCTACGATGCACTCAATGTATGCCATATTTCGTGTTGTAACTAATATTATTAGTATATTTTCCATGGCCAATAATCGAAAATTTCGGGAAGGATGAGAATTTTATATTTGATAGTTGCCCTAACTACTAATATTTCTCTACTATTATTTCAAGTTGTGGTTTGGCACCCTTTATACCACCAGTACCTAGGTATTAGGCCTCTTTAGATGAGACATATTTATCTGTAGGTATTCATACCAGGTTTTTTGTCCACGGAAAATGTACGATTTGTAATTCATTTCTCGCTTTTCACCTACAGGATATCTTGACGTTGCTCCCCTTCTTTTGACTACATAAAAATTGCTCTTCGTAAAAGCATGCTTAATTTACAAATTGTATATTTGCATACTATTTTCTAATTTACATTGATCACCTAGTATTTATTCAGTGGCTTTCAATCTTGCTTTTTGTTATTAATGAGAATACTTTCAATTTTTGTATATTTGCTGTATATTATTAATGGTAGCTTATGAATGGATTTAATGGTCCTCATGTTCTGTTTGATGTCATTTTTTTATGTGTTCATTTATTCAACAGCCAGAGTGAATTTGTCTGGTGTTATACTTTTTATGTGTTGTTTTTACTGGATGTTATGTCTGTCGTATGTATTGTGTTTAATTTGCTTCTATGTTGTGTTGTATAGTTTAGACTGCTAAATTATTTGTATATTTGTGTTTTCTGATATTCTAAAGTGTTTCTTTTATTCAATAAGTTTCTTGTAATACTTCGATCATCGTGGTGAAACAAAGCATAATTCTACATACGGAATTTTACAACAAATGCTTTGTAACAATATAGGCTTTTATTATTTCCATGCATGTGTAGCCATTTAAAATAGTTTTTACTGAATATTGATCTAAGAAATGCGTTGCTTTCTTTTTTTAATCTCTCTCCCTCCTCTTCACATATGTATATATTATACTATATATATATATATATATATATATATATATATATATATATATATATATATATATATATATATATATATATATATATTGTATTGATATTACAAATATAGTGTATGTGTGTTAGGATGAGTATATTTAGTTGAATGTTTTCCTTTATACTTAAGAATATATTAGATATGCTTGAGGTATAATGGATATTCACATAGAGTTTAAACCATTTAGTAACACATTTAAAAATAGCTCTATCCTCCCCCACAATTAGAAGCGCATAGCCACACACACACACATACATAAATACGTACATACATATGTATGTATATCTCTAATGATATATCTATCTATGAGTCTGTCCCTCTCTGTCTGGCTCACTATTTTTGTCTATCTATCTATCTATTTATCTAACTAGACAGACAGACATACAGACAGGCAGACAGATATACATACATACATACATACATACATACATACATGCATACAGACAGATAGATAGATAGATAGATAGATAGATAGATAGATAGATAGATAGTAGTTTTGGAAGTAATATTCTATATATTCAATACCTATTCATGTGGCATGGCTTTGAAAGTCGGTGGTCATCGACCTATTTGCCAAAGTCTAAAGATTTGCGTCTTTGTTGGGAATGATACAAAGATGGTCTCCAGTTACATACTTTTTACAGTCTACAGCACTGGTCACCTTTTCTCTCGCGTTTTCCTTTAATGGTCGAAGATTTATGAGTCTCAGAGACAGAGAAACTGGTACACTTGACATGAATGCATAACCAGCATATAATACTTCGGCTGCTTAATTTGAAACATTTCAACGGGACAGCCTTTCTCCAAGTTCTACGTGCCTCACGACAGAACTATCTTCTACGATGTGACGAACAACTGGGACCCATGACAGCTGTTATTATCATAACCTGAGCATACCTAGGAGTAGTAGCCCCTTACTCTCTGAAATTCTCGAACGATTGGGTTTGGGCTTCCTCACTGAATGCAGTTTAATATATTCATCTGGTCAATGGGTAATATTTCGAATAACCACTAGAGTTTAGAAAGAAACTACATACTGAAGCCATACATAATATATTTAATAAACATTGATATAGTCTTATCATAATTTATTGCTACGTCACCGAACAGTACTGATCGTACGACCATCTACCATTTGCTGTCTGAAATTGTCGTCTGACATAATCCTATGAGAAACGAGTTGAAACTCAAACTAATATATCAATAAATATACTCACCCAGAGTTACTAGGTGCTGTTTACTTTCTACGTGAAATTTAACTATGAATATAAATACTTGAATAAATGTGACCTGGCGAAACGTTATGCTCCAGTCAAAACGAATATCGGAAGGAATTTCACTTTAATTTCATTACTGTGTTGCGCCATGTTATTCTGAAAATTATTTTAAGATAAGAACATTTTAATAACATGCATACACACACACATATGCGCGCACACACTCACACTAGAACTAAGCACATACATAGACACAAGTGCATATATATATATATATATATACATATATATATATATATATATATATATATGTGTGTGTGTGTGTGTGTGTGTGTGTGTGTGTGTGTGTGTGTGTGTGTGTGTGTGTGTGTGTGTGTGTGTGTGTGTGAATATATAAAAACAAAAGGATAAAGAGAGCAAAGGTAAGGTTGAAGAATGTTATGGATAGAGTCTTACAGCTGTTTCTGGGAAGATCCAGTACTTCCCTTCATCGGAGACAGAAAAAATAAAGTTATCTATTATTATATCCGTAGGCGGATATTTTTAGTATGAAGTGGTAAAGAGTGTGATATGCTGAAAAAAGAGAGAACAGTACTTGAAGAGTAGTTTCATTCCAGTGGTAAATATCCGTGTAGAAATTAGTGCAGATTAATCCTTGCGTGAATTTTCCGGATTATTCACACAAGGATTAATCTGCACGAATTTCTACACGGATATTTACCACTGGAATGAAACTACTCTTCAAGTACTGTTCTCTCTTTTTTCAGCACATCACACTCTTTACCACTTCATACTAAAAATATCCGCCTATGGATATAATAATAGATGACTTTATTTTTTCTGTCTCCGATGAAGGGAAGTACTGGATCTTCCCAGAAACAGCTGTAAGACTCTATCCTTAAAATTCTTCAACCTTACCTTTGCTCTCTTTATCCTTTTGTTTTTATATATTTACATATACACACGCTAATACACGACTTATAATACCCAATCCTGTTCATACAACGATTGGGGCAAACCAATCGGTATACAGCACTTACTCGGTTTTACCTGTATCCTCCGGGGTTTGGTTAAATCCAATACCCTCCTCAACCTTATATATATATATATATATATATATATATATATATATATATATATATATATATATATATATATATATATATATGTATATATATATATATATATATATATATATATATATATATATATATATATATATATATATATATATGTATGTTTGTATTTATGAATGTATTTATACATATATATATATAGAGAGAGAGAGAGATACTTAATGATTTTTCCATGTAATATTTTGCAAAAAGTAATATAAAGGTTTAAACAGCAACAATGTTTGCATTTAATATAAATCATAAGGTTACAGCTGTTAGATTCAAAGTTCTAAGTGCGTTGCTGCTACAGAATTTAAATGGAGGTTTAAAGTAATTATAAACAAACACATATTTCTACATGATGAATTATGTTTAAAGCTATTAGAATAAGCAGCTTTCGAATATTTTAGACCGAAACAATTCCCCGATAACTAATCTACTCAATCATTGTCCTTAGCAACAAAATGCGGTATTTTGCATTAAGAAAATAACATTTATGTTGGTTGTAATAATCGACGTCTTAAATTAAATTATTTCCTTACAAATATATATTGGGGCTTTTGGGCCTTTAACTCTTCTCTGCTACATAAAGTGTTATCATCATTGTGAACAAAAACACCAAGAGCAACATCGTCAACAGCAGCAACAACAACAACAACAACAACAACAACAACAACAACAACAACAACAACAACAACAACAACAACAACAACGACAGCAACAACAACAACAACAACAACAATAATGCAAACCAGGACGGTACTTTGCGTTCGTTTAATCTGCTAGAAATGATAAGCAAATGTATCTCACATCACAGATACACAAATTCATCTTCACAGGCAGACACGCACATATGCGTGTATCTTTTCCGTCCGCCACTATCCTCCACAAAACAAATTTAATTTGTGTTCGTGGGAAGAGCCCTTTTAACGATGCGTCCTGCTCTAATTTTTTGAAACGCCAGTGTTTTAATGGTGGCAGCTAATGAAGGATATGTTCTCTATGTGGCCTGCTTGTTTTTTGTACCTTGTTTATCATTTTGTCTATGTTTTTTTGCAACGTCATGTACCCAGATATGTATCTATATGTACATGTAGATGAAGGTATGTACATACATGTTCATATATATGCGTATACTCATATATTGTTTATATATATATATATATATATATATATATATATATATATATATATATATATATATATACATATATATAAGTTCATGCATATGTATATGTATGTGTATATGTGTGTGTGTGTGTGTGTGTGTGTGTGTGTGTGTGTGTGAATATATTTATATATATGCATAAACATTTATATACATAAATAAATAGACATATGCATATACGATAAAATAAACATACAAGAGAAATATTTATTGAAAAAACAATATTTTCAGTCAAAAGATATCGCTGTCTACATCTAGCAACGTATGATGTTGTTGATAAAAATTTGATACAAAACAATGTTATTCTTAACACATTTAAATTGCCTTCATATTTTTTGCTATTTCAAATCTCGTATACAAAAGCACAAAATATACTTCTGTTTCTTTTTATTAGATTACATGTTTTTAGAATACATGTATTATACCAAATGAATGTTTCTTCTTTAGCTCCTCTACTTTGTAGAATTGCTTGATTTTTCTTAGTTCAGAGAATTAAGTTTTAACATTCTATTCTCCATTTCAAATCATTTTGCGCATAACCCTTCACTCAGTACACACATTTATGTATGTATGTATGTATGTATGTATGTATATCTATTTACACACACACACACACACACACACACACACACATATATATATATATATATATATATATATATATATATATATGTATATATATGTATATATATATATATATATATATATATATATATATATATATATATACATATATATATATATATATATATATATATATATATATATATATATGTATATATATGTATATATATATATATATATATATATATATATATATATATATATATATATATATATATATATATATATATATATATATATATATATATATATATATATATATATATATATATATATATATATATATTATTTTGTTTAAAAGAGTTTCAACACTGTCTGTTTTTTATGTTTTATTTATATTCCTGCAGAACCAATGTGGGGTATAGAATATGGAATATACAATATATAATATAAAATAAAATAAAATAAAAATGGATGGCACCACGAAAGAAAGTATTGAATGTAGATGAAATATTGAGTGTTCAATATAAAGGATCAAATATATAAATATAAATATATAAAGGCGAATCGAGTTTCAGGGCTATTTCGCTTCGTCATGGCCGGAATGACAGACTTACCCCATTGGTTCTGCAGGAATATAAATAAAGTATAAAAAACAGACAGTGTTGGAACTCTTTTAAACAAAATAATATATTCCTCTATACACAATCATACAAAAAAACCAACTTTTTTGTATTTATTTTTACTCGCATATATATATATATATATATATATATATATATATATATATATATATATATATATACACATACACACATACATTTATAGATATATATGTATTGTAAGAAGCTTGCTTCCCAACCACATAATTTCTTGTTCAGTCCCACTGCGTGGTACGTCGGCCAAGCGTGTTCTACTATAGCCTCGAGCCGACCGAAGCCTTGTGAGTGGATTTGGTAGACGGAAACTGAAAGAAGCCCGTCGTGTATATCTGTGTGTGTCTTTGTGTCTGTGGTTGTCACCCCACCATGGCTTGACAACTAACGTTGATATGTATATGTCCCTGAAACCTATCGGTTATACTTAAATCTAAAATGTACTCTCCTTCATTTTCTACAATGCTCTTCCATCTATCTGGTAGACTTACAAGGCCTCTCTTCCAAAAATTCACTTGTCCATGACGAAAAGTACTCTTCCAGTACTCCTCTGGCCTCGTTTACAGAATTCATATATTTTCCGTCCAAATGATTTTGAAGACTGCGAAATAAATGATAATCAGATGGCGCAGTTTCCGGCGTATATGGTGGGTGGGGCATCGTTTCCCATTCCAACTGCTCCAGCCTTTGGAATATCATCCTCGCATTATCCTGATGGAAGAACACCTTTCATCTTGAAACAGAAGATAGTCATTTTTCTTCTAGCGCTGACTTCTAGCCGCTCAAGCTGCATGCAGTAGATCTCCTTTGTTATCGCTTGGTTTTTATTTAAAAGTTCAAAGTGGACTAAACTTTTCATATCTCATCAAACACCTCATGTAGGTGAAGACTTTCTTTAACTTGGTGTGCCAGTGCTTCTCTTTTCCCTACCCGCTGTCTTCAGTGCTTGACATTTTTATAGAGAAACTATTTCTCGTCACCAGTCACTATTCTGCCCCCCCCCCCCAAAAAAAAGGTTCATTCATGAGACGTGACTGCAAGTAAAAGCACCCATTCATTCTCTGTGCACGGCTAGACTCGGAAAGTTTGTGAGGAACCCATTGACCCAATTTGCTGACTTTACCGATGGCACGCAGGTGTCGATGAATTGTTGAATGAACAGACCCAAGCTTCTCTGCTAGTTCCTCTACAGTTACGATGGGATTTTATTCCACCAGAATTTGCAGGACGTCCTCATCGAGCTCTACAGCTTTTTTAGGACGACGCTCGTCTTCTAGGCTGTAGTTTCTGAATCGGAATTTCTGGAACCACCGTGACACAGTTTTACGCTTATTGT
The DNA here is from genome assembly GCF_046866305.1 of Octopus bimaculoides. Lineage (NCBI taxonomy): Eukaryota > Metazoa > Mollusca > Cephalopoda > Octopoda > Octopodidae > Octopus > Octopus bimaculoides. The sequence goes on from NC_142930.1 coordinate 135,351,743, forward strand.
CCGATCCTCATACACTCCACTAATATTCCTTGCCCTCTCTGTTGCGTTGTTTCCTTTATTGAATGCATAAAACAAAATATGCTGCATGTGATCCTTTGTCACTTGCATTATAGCTTTGAAGAAATAACTGTTACAATCGAACTACACTCCTTAGAACTTGCACTAAGAATAAGCACAAGGTAAACTTACTAGTTGCTATTATAGCAAGCTAAAGCAGATATTTATCCCGTGCCCCTCTGACTTTTAGTTCATGGAATTGAAAAAAAACGCATTATTTCTGGGATTTCTCCTTTCCATGCTTCATTTACGCGCTTGCCACCACAACCGCGTTTAGGCTTAGCAGCCCTTCCTGTTTGTTTTCACTGTCCTGTTTGTGTTACCAATTTTGACCCTCCACAAAATGCCAAATTTTATTTAATTTGCTTTGCGAGAGCAACTGTTTTATCGACCTGAGTTGGCCATTAGACGGTTAACATCTAGAAGCGGTCTTGGATTTATTTCGTACTCTAACGCTATTTCTAGATTCCTGACAACCTGGGTTCGTTCTGCGAAAATATAAGTTGCATGGAGCTACGTCAAACCGTTATTCTGGTCGAAACTATCGCCCGTCTGGTCATGCTGTTTTCATTGTCTCTAGGAAAGAGGGGAGGAATATGGCCTTACATATCAACACCAAAAAGCTGAAATAAGTCAATCTTACTGGGGTTTGAACCTAGAGCGTAGAATGCCAGTGTATATACGCTAGGCATTTTCATCAATGCTCTAATTCTCACTCTCTCTCTCCCTCCTTCTCTCTCTCTCTCTATCTCTCTCCCTCTTTCTCTCTCTCATATATACATATGTATATATATACAAGGTGTGTTAAAAGCATTTATAGAACAACTATCCTATAGAAAATCAACAAACAATTAAAGACGGCGAAGAGAAAGTGTTATAAGTTTTAAAAAATAAATATTTTTAAAACTTATAACACTTTCTCTTCTCCATTGTTTGTTGAGTTTCTATAGGATACGTGTTCTATAAATGCTCTTAACACACTTTATACTTGTAGCATTTCCATATTCGAAAAATACTTACTACAATAAGCTACTAATGTAATCTGAAGAATCATTATTAGAAATCAACCTTTGGAACTAAATGATGATATAGAACTCAACGTTTTTTCATATATATATATACATATATATATATATATATATATATATATATATATATATATATATATATATATATATATATATATATATATATATATATATATGGGTGTGTGGGTGTATTTATATAATATATATATGTATATATATATATATATATATATGTGTGTGTGTGTGTGTGTATATATATATATATATATATATATATGATGTCCATGTGTATACATATATGTATACATACATATGTATATATATGTATACATTTCCATGCATCTGTACACACAGACACACGCACACACGTGCACACATACACACACGCACACAAATAAACACACACATATGTATTCATGTGTGTTCAGGAGATATATTATCTTTCTCTATTCCAAGCAGATTCATAAACTACAAGTTTACCTTTGTCAAATTTACGATGCTATCGCAGTTTACAACTGGTACCCATCTGCAGCTTACTAGACTCTATGTTTTGTTTAATTATTAGATATCACTTTTGAGGATTAAATGAAAGCTCTTCTCGTACAGTAGAAATGTAGAGGCCAACGTATAGTATCTAACCATAAACTTACATTCCCTTCAGGAATAAATTAATTATGCATGACTTTTTCTTTTATTTAGAAAATTAGTTCTACTGGGAATGAGTATTGTTTTGTTGCAAGGTAATCAATAGCGTGTAGATATATCTAGTTCAGTGGTAATGATTTCCATGCAGTTTTGTATTGTAAATCATAAGTAAATGTTAAATTATTAAACGAATGCAGCATTAAATATGGAGGCTTTCTCTCTTCTTATCATTTCGGTAGATATTTTGTAAATTATTCGATACCGTGTAGGACAAACAACGCTAAAGCCTGAGTTCAAATCTCACAGGATCCATTAAGTATATTGGATGTGTGCTTATATCTAATCGTCTCAACCGTCCTGGAATTACGGCAAGATTATCGGAGAAGATAACCGTCAACAGGCTGGTATACAATACTGGAAACGATTGCTCTCTTTCCCAGTTAATCTAAAATGGACAAGCATAAACATTGAATACTTTAAAATCAGTTGGGGAATATAAAATTCTACATTAAAACAAACGTTTGTGATTCTCATCACAACATTGGAAACAGTCGTACATTATGCTTTCAGATGATAAAATTTATAACTCTTTAGTTTTCGCAAGCAAATCTGTAATAGTGTACCAGTTTCTTGATTTTGTAATTCGTATTTCCTTTTATTAAAACAATAAAAGTCACCTTAGCAAAGTCCAATGAAAAAATAAGTTTCGAAGCATCTGAATGAGCTCGTATTAACTGTGAAACCATAATGAGATAGGAAATGCTATTTTTGGTTCACTGTTTCTCTTTTATTTCAACGCGATAACTTACCACCCTTTTTCTTATCTTAATATTTTGTGACCATCACAAGCATTTTATTACTTCGCAATAACATATTTTAACACTTTTATTTATTTTTGCTTTTTATCACCAGCCACTCTAAAATAATCTATTCTTATAATCTTACTACTACTCCACTTCGACTCTTCAATTTATATTTTTTCTTTAGCATTTAAATCTGCTGAGGTTTGTCCAATTTGTATTACACAACCGTCATCATTTGTTACCATTTTGTCTATTTTTCTATTTTCCATTAGTTTTTACGCGTTTGCTTTAAATCCATTCGTATTTAAAAGTTAGACCTATTAGCATTTAAACAGATCATGTTTTATCTTAGAACTAGCCAGATCAGGCCTCTCACATGTACCCTACTATGTCATTCTAAAAGTAAACATTCCTGAAATCTTGAAGCTACAAGGTAATACATGATAAATTCAAAGCACTGAAGGAATAAGCATTACATATGACAAAGTAATTTGAATGTTAAAGAGTTAAATCTTTCTAGCTACAGAGATTTTATAAATGGTTAAATGCCAAAGTCAATGAACGATAAGAACTGGCAAACCTAGAAGCCCTAGATCGAAACAAATTTCAACCATGCAGTTGGATTTCTTTCCATTAGTACACAGATATAAGTCTACAAGTGATCTTTTTAATAAATATGTTTTTCTCAGATAGTCTAAGATCGAAAATCAGACTATTTCCAGGGACATGCCTACAAAGAAAATTAACTGAAACGATACAATGTTGACTAACACCTGAGAACTACAGAAAAAACCTACTAATGCTCAAAGAATTAATAAGGATTTCTTAAAACATGAAATAATATTTCTAAAGACCTACGGCATGCCTAGATACCCCTTGTTGCATGCCACTGCACCGCGACGGATCGTTATAAAACTATTGGTTTAAAGTATCCTTTTTTTTCTAAAGACGGCAGAGTATCTATTTGAGACAAGTGAAAACTATGTCTAGCACGGTGGTCGACCACATAGAAGATTGTTATACGGTCAAAGAAGTGTCAGTAAGAGAATACATGCACGGACCACTGAATTATATCAACTGGTTATTGTAGAGCCAATGAAAATGTATAACCTAGTGATTGCAGCATTGAACGCACGGCTATAAAAGCGTAGTTTCGATTCTCGAACAGGGTAGCGTGTTGTGCCCCTTAGTAAAGAACTTCATTTAACATTGCTCCGGTTTACTCAGCTATAAATGTTTAACATTCGACTGTTGGTGCAGCTCCTCAGTTTCTAACTGATCATTTGGATCAAATGTTGGAGATGCCAAGAGTGTCTTTATATCTGCTCTGCACAGCATCACCATTTAAAACATTTACCGAAAGCGTGATAGGAGCTACCAGGTCATACTCGTTCGCATGTGACAGCTAAACGATTCTATCTCCCATTAGCTCAGTTTGTCACTTGTTTAAGCATATAGTAATTAACCAAACAGAATATACAAAGTTATAAACCAGTGAGTGTAGTCACTTCACAAACAGTTTCCATAGCCAAAGGACATTTTTCATTGTCTTTTGATTAGGAACATTAAATCCGTCAAATTATGCATCTTGAAATGATTTAAGCCATTAATTAATGAATCAGAGTGATTGCTCTTAAAACACGGACGTGCAACTGTGTACTGCTTAAACTTGCCTCATCATTCATTTGATATCTAAACAAAATATGTCAGAGATCGGTAGAGTTCACAATCCTCTGTATTTGATTTTAAAACAGAAAGCGAACGAGTGACATAATCTACTAAGGTACTTAGAAGTGGTTACATTTAAAAGATAATCGGTTTCAAACTACACAGTGGATTCTTTCGGACATGTGGTTTAATGCATTTTCCACAATCAATGTTTTCTCAAGTTCTTTTAGCATCAACACGAAAAAACAAAAAAGGCATCACTACTACCCTTTACATTATGTTCATTGTCGACGCCCGAGGCAGCTTTCTTCTTCTTCTTCTTCTTCTTCTTCTTCTTCTTCTTCTTCTTCTTCTTCTTCTTCTTCTTCTTCTTCTTCTTCTTCTTCTTCTGCTGCTGCTGCTGCTGCTGCTGCTGCAACTGCTGCTACATTTTCCTCCCCCTCGCTCTCCTATTCTCTATGTCCTATACTGTCATTGCTTTCACACATTTTACTACTACTACTACTACTACTACTACTACTACTACTACTGCTGCTGCTGCTGCTGCTGCTGCTGCTGCTGCTGCTACTAATACTACTGCTACTGCTGCTGGTCCTATCATTGTGGTTATAAGTATTTTCGTGCCTGTCGTTTTACATCCCTCTTTTTTCGTCATTAAACCGAAATCTCTTTTTCCTATCTCACAGGACTTCTTGTCAAAGAAGTACAATATATATTGTAATGTTACATATATATATATATATATATATATATATATATATGCACATATACACACAGACACAGACACACACACACACACATATATATATATATAGCAATATGGTAGTACAACCCAGTATACTAAGCAGGACTTCACTACAATTTTTCTTTCTTCCCACTTCTGAGATGGTGGCATGAAGCCATTGTAAAAGAACGGGGAAGGGAGTAAAACATTGTAACGAAGCTGACCCCAGTAAATGATTGGTGTACGTTTTATGTTCAGCCTAAACATTATCAACGAAAAGATCAAAAACAACCAAAAACAACAAAAATGACAACCTAAAAAGACATTGAATTAGCAGAGACGTTAGAGTTTTGGCTAGAGTTTTGAGAGGTATTCGTCATGATTTCCTACATATTGATATCAAACCTTGACATAGTCAATTTCTTTTCATCCATGCAGGATCGATAAAAAAAGAAACAAATGCACCAGTAAATTAAACGAGTTATAAGAATGTCGTAATATAGACCTTATAGAATTTATTCTGGTTTATTTGCGTTCTGAGTTCAAATCCCGCCACGGCTTATTTGGATGGAAAAGATACTTTCGCAAAGTTTAACATCACCACATGTCACATTGAGTGCCTTTAACAAAGCCCGATCTATTACAAGCACTTAGGCCACACCTCCAGTTTAGGGATACCTTTCTCGCACCTTTCCACAAGTTTTAGAACCCTTGTAAATGGATATGGGCACAGCTTTCCCTCTTCTTTAAAAAGCTTAACAAAAAACATGTATAGATCTTCATGCTTTGACGTTTGTTTCAGTTTATCAAAAGTGATTGTAATTTAGACCATAGGGTTCCAATAAAGTCACTAGTTCTGTTAGAAATAGTAGTTAAATATCTCTTAGCTTACTCTTTGCTCTTTTTACTCTTGTACTTGTTCCATTCGTTTGATTGTGGCCATGCTATAGCACCGCCTTTAGTCGAGCAAATCGACCCCAGGACTTATTCTTTGGAAGCCTAGTACTTATTATATCGGTCTCTTTTGCCGAACCGCTAAGTTACGGGGACGTAAACACACCAGCATCGGTTGTCAAGCGACGTTGGGGAGACAAACACTGACACACAAACATATACACACACATACATATGCATATATATATATATATATATATATACATATATACGACGGGCTTCTTTCAGTTTCTGTCTACCAAATCCACTCACAAGGCTTTGGTCGGCCCGAGGCTATAGTAGAAGACATTTTCCCAAGGTGCCACGCAGTGGGACTGAACCCGGAACCATGTGGTTGCTAATCAAGCTACTTACCACGCAGCCACTCCTACGCCTATATAGCTTACGTTAAACTGTTTTAAATAAACATAAATTTAAAAAAAAAACATAAATTTTACCGTATCTAGTATTAATATAAAGTAAAAGTCGGAATGACTATGGTTGGAAAGCCTTTGACTGCCATCGGTCTACTCAATCTGTATTCATGTGGGGCAGAGCAGCAAAGAAGATGCAATGAATGCCTAAATACATTAGTACGTGCATACATACTGAAATAATTGTGTATGCTTGTATGTGTGTGCATGTATGTGTATGCGTGTGTTTGCATGCTCATGCGCATGTATATACATAGTATATATAAAATGATAATAAATATGATGATTGTTCTATTGATGGTGGTGATGACATTGACCACAACAAGCATGATTATGGTGATGATGATGATGATGATGATGATGACGACGACGACCATGATGATAATGGGATTGGCAGTAATGTTGACGGTAATGACGTTTAAACAGTCACATGATTTATTAATCAAGATATATGCATATATAAATATTTAGAGTGATTATATGATATTTCATGTGTAATTAAACGTTACAAGGGGAGACATTTTGACATATTGCTTGAGATTTTAGCTCTATCTACTACTACTACTACTACTACTACATACACACACACTGATATAGATATGTGTGTATACATATATATGTTGTATAAATGTATAACTATGTTTGTATAAATGTAGAAATATACACGTATATACACATATAAAAGAGCATACATATTTAGATAGATCGATCCATAGATAGATAGATAGAGAGAGAGAGAGAGAGAGAGAGAGAGAGAGAGAGAGAGAGAGAGAGAGAGAGAGAGAAAGACTGAAATAGCCTGACATATATACACATGGGTTTCACTTTTTGTTTCATGTCTATGAGAGCTTGTGTCTACGTGCTTGTGTAAATATATATATTTAGATGTTTTAATGGTTTGACTTGAATAAATCTGAGGCCGTCTTATAACCTTGGTAAGTCAAAGTTTCCAAACAAAAGGAACTTTGATAATCATTGCTGAGAGCAGTCGGATGTGAAAATGTTAGTCTAAACTAATCTCTCATCAGTCATACTTATTCACACCCACCTACGTATCCAGAAATAATAGATATACATGCATATGTATGTTTTAGTATCTGCAATAGAAAACACAGTACTATCATTGTTATCTGCCTCCACAAGATATCTGTCACCACTTTCGAAAGTTTTCCACATGTAATAAAGTTTATATTGTGTTTAGCCACTGTTCCATTCGTATATCCATACATAATATGTACATATATGCATATATGTACATACCTACATCTATATGTATACATACATGCATGCATATTTGGGTACAGGGCATCACAAAAAACGTTAAACACAATGAGAAACGAAAACATAAAGACAAAGACAGAAAATGAACTATTTTTCGAACGACGAAAAAAAAAAGAAAGAGAAACGAGACATGCAACATAAAGAATATTTCTCTTCTTCAGTTGTCCCTGTTCCATCTACTCCGCGTAGAGTCCCTGTTCCATCTACGCGGTCCTGCATTATGAGATTTAGCTGTGTGTCCTCATGCGATTTTGAATTTGAATTTGCGGAGACAATATTTACATATCGCCTGAGAAAACACAACGAGATTCCATAATGCAGGGAAACGGTGGCGTAATCAAGTATCTGCACGCCCGGGGAACATCGTCGTGTGGAAGTAATTGAAGTGATTGAAAATAAATATCCAACCGGACAGCTTCTTGTTGACTCCAAATTTGTTCAAGTATCAATCACACAGAAGAGAAAACCAACCACAAACTCGGAAGTACGTATAATACTACTACTGAAAAGCAAAGGGTGAAATTTGAAGGTGGACGAGCTTTGTATTGTACTCTATTGCGTTCTTAACATGATATAACATAATTATACACGCACACGCACACACACACACACACACATACACACATTTAGAGGCACAGAGCATCATATTCAAATATACTCTAATTGTTATCTATATTGCATAAGTATTGCATAAATGTAGTATACAATCATGCATACATACATCCATACAAACACACACACTCACTCGCGCACACATAGATCATCGACAGGCAACCTAGTGGTCTTCCTGCAGGGATAACATGAGTGATGCATGTAGTGTGTGTAAAACGATTTCATATATCGGAAAGGAGACGATAATTGTCCCAGTAGAGGCAGAGCAATCAGGCAGATGCCTAAAAGAGTGTTGCCATCTCCGGTATAATAGGAAGCAGTGAATATAGTATTCACTGAACTTGTGAACAGATATTCAATTTAATATATATATATATATGTATATATGCAATTGCAGCGTGGAAGCCATTAATAAGCTATTTGAAAAGCACACAAAAACTGTTAGATTCACTTCAACATTTAGATTAGATTTGTGTCAAAATATTTTCGTCGCTTTGAAACCGCGACCTGTTCACTGACAAAATTTCGTGCTGCGGTTTCAAAGCAACGGAAGTATCTTGACACAAATTAAATCTAAATGTTGAAGTGAATCTGACGGTTTTTGTGTGTTTTTCAATGGCTTATAAACGCATTCCATGCTGCAATTGTTTTTGTTTCACCACACGATCTCAGATCAAGTCGCTTGCTATGCAAGTACATCTCCATAATACATATATATATATATATATATATATATATATATATATACATATATATATATATACACACACATATAGATAGTTAGTTAGTTAGATAGATAGAGAGAGAGAGAGAGAGAGGGGGGGGATTTGCAGACAACTCTTTACTCGAATGGAGTTTGGTGCTCAAAGAATGACTGTAACATGAAACATCAATAAAAATTTATCTACGGCTAAAATTTATCTAAGTATACATACATACATGCATGCATGCATACATACATACATACATACATACAAACATACATACATACTTTATAGTAAGAAGCTTGCTACCCAACCACATGGTTATAGATTCAGTTTCACATGTCACCTTGGTTAAGTGTCTTCCACGATAATCTAGGGCCGGCCAATGCCGCGTGAGTGGATTTGGAAGAGGGAAACTGAAAGAAGCTCGTCATATGTGTATGTCTTTGTGTCTGTTTGTGCCTCACTACCGCTTGACAATTGAGTTTGGTGTGTTTCCATCCCCGTAACACAGCGGTTCGACAGAAGATAACAATATAATAAATCCTGTCCTTAAAAGAATAAGTCCTAGGGTCGATTTGTTCGACTCAAACACCTCAATTCATTGCCCCCGCATTGCGCCAGTCAAATGAGTGAAACAGGTATATGATAAAAGATGAAAATAAAAAATATATATGTATGTATGTATGTATGAATGTATGCATGTACGTAGTACGTATGTATGTGTGTATGTATGTACGTATGAATGCTAGCATATATGTGCGTGTTTTTGTATAGATCTATGTATGAATGTATGTATGTGCGTGTGTGTTTGTGTATTTTTGTGTGTATGTATATATGTATCTATCTATGTATCTACCTATCTATATATCTATCTGGATAGATAAATAGATAGACAGACAGACAGAAAGACATATAGATAGATAGATAGATATATAAATAGATAGATAGATAGATAGATAGATAGATAGATAGATAGATAGATAGATAGATAGATAGATAGATAGATAGATAGATAGATATTGGAAGAGAGTGTGAGAGTGGGGATGGCCTGTGTGTAAAAGATACTTTGTATGTTTTATGTAATATAATACGTAACCATCATCAGTAACATCAACAAACTAAATCAGAAAAACCAATGACTGAGAACGTCGGTGATTACGAGGGTTAACACTGGAGGAGACGGTACAGCTATTAATAGAACATATGCTGTTTACTTGATTATGTATTCCAATAGAAAGTGTTTACAATGTTTCTAAGATCTACTGGAACGAACATATCAGATTTTCAGGTAACCAAGTGGTTTAGACATTTTTCCAATTCCACCAATATTTTATTAATCAATAAAGAAATCGGAGTAAAGGAAAGAATTAAAACTATACAAATTGAAATAATGAACGCTAACTGCTGTATAATTGGTTTCATTAATCTACGTCGTTTAGCAAACGATCAGCAGCGAACGATCGGTCATAGCTATGATGTGAAACATTACAGCCGTGACCATCGCGTCTTTCTTTTCAGACTTTGTGTCTCCATGGCTACATTGTCTAAAGTATCGTCTCCATTCCTAATTTGCTTCTGCGGTATTTGGTGACAGCTTCCTTGCGCCTCAGAGCATCTTGTAACTCTATAAGGGCACCAGTCAGCTTTGCATTGCACATTGCTGTCATCTTTGGGCTGGTGTTTTCAGTTTGCTTGATCAAGGTCAGGATTGAGTTGTCCACATGGAACTCCTCATTTTTCTGATAGGTTGGAGTGGTTGGTTCATGATCGTAATGCATATTTGTTGTGTGTTTTCTATAAGTATTTCTACGGTCACTGCTCTGATAAACCTTCTAGTGTAGTGTCCTCTATGGAGGTTTTTAAATGTGTTACCCGCTTCTCTTTTCAAGTGCATGTTTTCCTGTTGAGCTTCCAGTTAGTCATAAGTCCTTTTATTCTAATAACTTCTTTCCTGGAATTCTCTACGGTCGCCTTGTTTTCTTCAGATTTATGATATTCTCTCTTTTAAGATTTCTGTTAATTCAATCTATACCTTTTCAATTTCTAGGCACTTCGTTTCCTTTCTTTGTAGTCTTCTGTGCTTTAGTAGCCCCAAACTTTGTTTTGGACAAAATCCAAGAAAAACATCCATACATATTCTCTGGTATACTCCTTCAGTATTGTATATAACTGAATAGGGATGGACTGCAGATTCAGCCGAATGACCTATAGTGTTATGTGGTATTTAGCTCAAAGCGTTTTGAAACCAATTTACTTCTATTATCCCATGATCAATGAATTACAGTATGTGCCAAGAACTCGATTAGATAAGTACAGTTTGTCCTACTCCTAAATTTCTTACCTTGTGTCTATTTAATCATTATTGTAAACAATTCAGTTCTACTATTCAATAGCAAGTATAAACAAAATCGTCATACCGTGCTTACCAATGTTGGTTTAACATTCCGAGCCCCTATACTTTTCGAATTCAATATATGTTCCAATATTAAAGAGTTCGAGAAATGTATTTTACTGTCACTACAAACTGCTATTCTTCCAAAGTTTGTGGAATTTATCAGCTGCCTTAATGGAATCAAATATTTTTTTCTGTATTAAAATGGAATTGCTCTAAATGAAGCACTTTTCGATGAGGTATATTCATCTCAGAGGAGGTTAACAAAATGAAGATATAATTATTGCTTTCACCGATTGGTCATGAGGCAACAACTATGTCTGACTACATTGTTCTTGTTTCCGAAAATTGATTGTAACTGATATCATTGAAGTTATCTACCTTCGCTATCATTTAGATTTTAGTTTGAACACTTATACGAGTGCAAACTGCAGGGTCAACCACAGTTAATGGACGTCTTTTTTCTGCTCGGTACATTTCATATATCAGTATTTATCGCAAATACACATTTTTATGTGTGTACGTTTATCGTTACATGCATATACACATATATATACATACATACACACACTCACACACGCACATATATATATATATATATATATATATATATATATATATACATACATACTTACGTATACATATGCATGTGTCTGTGTGTGTGTGTGTGTGTGTGTGTGTGTGTGTGTATGTTTGTGTGTGTGTGTGTCTGTACATCTGTGCAATAATGCTAATATATATGTGTATACATATGAACATATATATGTATCCTGTGGCGAATAAGTCTGAGCCCGTTTCCAGGCAGCGTATCACTTCTATCCATATTTTCCTTTGCTTCAGTTTTGAGCTTGCATTTTATTCTTGCACTGTACTATGACTTAAACTTTCGTTGCTAATCCTCCAGAAATTAATGTCGAGAAATATCACGTTGCTAATACGCTAAAAGCAGTTAGGGGTAACGCAAAGTACCTTGGATCTAATAGCTAATATTTTTTAATAAATCTATTGATAATGATACCATTAATGATATTAGTTAAATTCGGTAAAAGCATCCAAAGATAAGGTTATATGGCTCCAAAACATGTCATGTTAGGTCTTGTTCGCTAAGAATTTGATTAGAAAGAAAAGCCTACTTTTATGCTGGTTTGAATGTCGTATTTAATGTGGGTACTTCTGCAAGTAAAATTAAAGATAATACTGCACGGTAAAAAGTTTGACATATACTTAAGACAGCATCATTTATTATGAACAAAATGACGATGAACCAAAAATTATCTTTTCCGTTTACGATTCTGTGCGAGTTCCTTAAAAACTAAATATAAGACGACACAAAGCCATTAACCTCTGTATCATCTAGGCAGAATGCAACTCACATCTTCATTCTATTCAATTTTATTTTAAGTTTTGTTCTTTGAAAATTGTTAGTTCCTTTCATCTGCAATTCTCCTGTTTATAATATTTCATTAACAGTTCTTATATAACAAGGAAAATATTTTAATGTTTGTTAAAAGTATTAGTCTAAATAAATACTAGCCCCACGGGACTACTTACTATTTATCTTGCTTTAGTTTTAACATTTTGTTTCAGTTATTTGCTCAACTCACACGCATATGCATATACACACAATGTGATGCATATGTTCATGGTTTGACACACAGCGATACCTAAATTTTCGTTACTCTTGTTGTGTTTTTTTTTCCTTCTCCCTTAATTGTTTCTTCCTCCAACTACAAAAATGTCTGAAAAAGAGCTTAACCTCAAAATGTCACACATACATGCAATTTCTTCATTTATCATTGACTGTCAAACTAATTATCTCACTTTCTTCCAGTTTCTCTGCGACGTTACATTCTATCGCAAATATTTGACACCCACTAACGATATATATTTGTATGCATGTATGTATATATGTAAGTATGTATGCATGTATGTATGTATGTATGTATGTATGTATGTATGTATGTATGTATTATGTATGTATGCATGTATCTATGTATGTATACACATGCACACACATATTTTCTTTCATTTTTCTTTCTGCTGTCTCAGTTTTAAAGCTGCGGTCATGCTGGGGCACCACTGTCAGCTGTGCTACACCATCTTTTGAAAATTCTCATATATGGTATTTGGTGAATGAGGGAGTCTGACGCTGCTGACCTCATATATATTTCCTGTCGTGGGGTAGGGTCATATGGAATCCTTGACAGGAGGAGATCCAGTTTTGTTTTGAAGACACCTACATCTACACCATGCAGGTCTCTCAGGCATTTTGGAAGGATACTGAAGGGTTGTGGGCCCTTCAAAACTAGGCTGTTGTAGTATATGGTCCTGTATTTTGATGGTGATGCTGGGATCTTTGGCTCTATGCAGTGGTACTCCGCCCTCCTGTTTGTGTAACTTTCAATGTCAAAGTTTGGAACAAACCCTTCAAGGATTTTCCAGATGTATATCACTGCTTATCTTTCCCGCCTTCATTCAAGGGAGAAGAGTTTTAACTCTTTCAGCCTTCTCCAGTAGCTGATATGTTTCATTGAGACGACTTTCTTTGTGTAGCTTTGTTGGATTGCTTCGAGTTCCGCCGTTAATTTTATACTGTTTGCTGACCGTATTTGGGAGCAGTAGCGGCTGAGGAAGTATGCCCTGCAAAAGGACCAACATAGTTTCCTTTTCTCGCGTTTTGAAAGTTTGCAGGATCAATCCAGCAAGCCGTCCGCATTTTATTACCAAATTCGTAATATGCACCTGGAAATATGCATCATTACTCACGTCAGTGCCCAGATCACGCACTGATTTTTATTCAGGGATTGCTGTTCTTCCAGGGCCTGTGTGTCCTGTCTGCATGTCGTTCAGTTTTATGTACTGGTAGCGCAGGGGCTAGAAATTCCCTGCATTAAAGTGCATGTTGTTGTCCTCATCCGACCTGTATGTTGCGTCCAACTCCTATTGCAGGTGCGCAACATTTCCAGGATTTTGTACTGTCTGAGAGACATTTGTATCGTCCGCATAGCTAGCGAGGGTGGCTATCTGAGCAGCTGAGCGTATATCTGAGAGGATCACTACACACACACACGCACACACACACACACACACACACACGCACGCACACACACGCACACGCACACCCAGACACACGCACGCTCATACACACACATACACACACACACATACACACACACACATACACACACACACACACACACACATATATATATATATATATATATATAAGTGTGAAGCCTATATGTATTTTGTATTTCTCCTTAGCACAGGTTAACGATAGGTGACGGTTTGCTTAGGTCTTCGCAAAACAGCAGTTTGCCGAAAAGCTCGATGCAATAAATACAGATTTAAAATAATTACCGGGGTGGATTTAGTCGACTAAATGCTCGAAGCATTACCCTTGCATGGCTATATTCTAATGATTGAAGCGAGTAAAAATTAAAATGGTAGAAAGTAATTGTATTGCTTCAAACTATTGCTTCAAGCAGAAGTGTGGTCTTCAACGTTTAGGTCTTGCATATACTTATTGTATCTCATATAAATTCTTTTTAGTTTAATATCTTTCGTTTAGTTTACAAAAAAAAAAAAAATTCCGTCTCGAATGTGCTTGCGAGCAATCTTGAATTTGCTGATGTTTATTTACATGCTGGAAAATCTTGGTCTGTGAACCTGATGAAAATAGTAGCGAAGTTTATATGAAATTAATATCTACTCAGCAAAACATTAAAAGAGAATGAACACATTAGATATTGTTGTCTAAATTATCATATTTCTGAAAATACAGGAGGTTGTCATGGCGGGAGCATTTTTAATCATACATTTAGTCCGTCAGTCTTCACTTGTACCAGAGCAACGCTCACAAACACATGAATTTTTATAAGGATATAGGTATGTATATATATTTTTATGCATGTGTATATATGGTTGAAATTTACAGAAACAACAAAAATACGAAGACAGGTGTATGCACAACACAAGCAGATGTATTAGTTTCTGAATGTTCAAAAAAATGAGAAAGTTTTTTTACATTTCGAGCCTACGTTCTTCAAAAGATAGTTAAGAGAAATAATATAAATAAATTATTTATTTATATATATATATATATATATATATATATATATATATATATATATATATATATATATATATATATATATATATATATATATATATATATTATTTTATAAATCTGACCGTGCTCAATAGGCGTACGTTGGGAGACAATGCAGACTACATTACATTTGCATGAGAATATAGCTTACCAAATTAAATCATGATTAGTTCACATATTAGCCGAGAGGAATACTTCAAGCTCATAGCTGGAGTACTTTTCTTTATGTTATATATGATAGCAGTGGAAAAAATATAGCTAATAGTAATTTGATGTTCAGAAAAGCACTGCAGGGAAAATAGTGAAGCACATTCGAAAATGTATTTGATAAAGAAACTATATAAATAAAACACCTTTAAATACAAGTTTCTTAATGTTGGATCACGGAGTCTGAAAACGTATGTGCCTCAAAGGAATTCTTGCGGTACCCACTAAAACATGAAACCATACTTGCTTTAAATAGAGACGCAAGCACATTCTTTCACTTACATTCATATACATTCAATACAGATATATAAATATATATATATATATATATATATATATATATATATCCCATACCCATCTTCCCCCTCTCTTACATCCACCTTCCCCTTCTCCCTCCTCGTCAACACCCTCTCATAAGCTCATCCCACCACACCTCAACACACTCCACCCATGCCTTCCCCACCTCCCAACACCCTCACATCACACCACACCAATACCCTCGCATCACACCACGCACACCACACCAATACCCTCGCATCACACCACGCACACACTACAACTGACCAACTACTAACTCCCTTTCTCCCTTCCCCATTTTCACACTACATACGTCAAGATCACCAGCATTCTACCTCCCACAGACAGCCCCTCGTTCCCGATCACCGTTTGTTATCTCCCCCTTTCTTAGCTCTCCTGAAATAAGAATTTCTAACTTCCGGTCAGTCATTGTTATGATCGGCCATTATTATGATTGACCGTTGACTGAACACTATTCAATTTTTTTTCTCCGTGTTTTTCTCCTTGTCTCCGTATTCTTTCTGTTGAAGAGCGTAGCTCGAAACGTCAAAGACTTTCCGTATTCCCGAGCGTCATACTAATATATACTTTTGTTATTTACACCACCTGTCCTCGTCTGTTGTTATTATTTGTATATTCTCCCATATATATATATATATATATATATATATATATATATATATATATATAGTGGCACTTCTTCGGTTACGACGGCGTGGGTTCCAGTTGATGCGATCAACGGAACAGCCTGCTCGTGAAATTAACGTGTAAGTGGGTGAAATGTAGGTACAACAGAAACAGGGAGAAAGAGTGAGAGAAAATTGTGGTGAAAAAGTACAGCAGCGGTTGCTAGCACCCCCTGGAGGAGCCACGTAGAACTTTAGGTGTTTTCGCTTAATAAGCACTCATAACGCCACGTCTGGAAATCGAAACCGCGATCCTACGACCTCGAGTCCCCTGCCCTAACAACTAGGCCATTGCACCTCCAGTATACACACACACACACACACACACACACACACACACACACACACACACACACACACACATATATATATATATATAAACGCCGGTGTTAAAACGGGGGTAGCTGATGAAGTAGAATATTCTCTATGTGGCTTGTGTGTTTTCTCGTCATCGTTTTGTTTGCAATGTCCTGTACCCAGATATGCACCCATACATACAGGTGGATGTCGGTACGCACATATCTGTACGTATATATGCATATACTCATTTACTATTTGTTTATATATATATATATATATATATATATATATATATATATATATATATATATATATATATATATATATGTATGTATGTATGTGTGTATCTGTGTGTGTGTAGGTATATACACACATATACATGCAGATATATACGTATGCGCTTATGTGTATATGTGTATGTGTGGGAATGAGTGTATGTGTGTGTACTTGTGTGTGTTACGCTTATATGTGTAAGTACAGGTGTCCGATTTACGTCCGCTTGTGAATGACGACTATCATTTTCTTGTACGTATTTACTATGTGTATATTCGGTTTGCATGTATGCAGTATGTATGAACTTATCTTAAGTGCCATGTGTTTTATTTTGGGGGTCAAAGTGAAAGGATATTGTTCGAAGCGTTTGCAAAGCCTCGTTGTATGTCTTTGTCATTTTAACATTTTCTGTGTCGTTTTGAGAGAATCGGCGGCGCATCAAAAGGAACACTTAATGGTGTTTCGTAATTTCTCTTCACATTTGAAGTTAAATTTTCTCTACATTGTTCTAATTTCGATTCAACACGGTTCAGTTAAAGTAACTACACATAGATGTAGGCGAATATATGTCTTATTCCGAATGCTAGTAGGCTTATGACTTGCCGTAGGTGCTTATTTCTCGGATGGAATTGTAAGCTTCCCGTCCTGACATATGACGTATATAAGCTGATGCAGCAGTTGAGTTTTTATAGAAAAGGAGGCTGTCGTACAGAAAGAGTGAGAGAAATGGAGGAAACGACTCCAATGCAGGCAAATATTACTTCGGTGGTATTTGAACTCAGAGCCTATTACTTTAAACCAATCTATTCGTGGGTATAACGATTCTACTAATTGGCCGCCTTAATGGCCTAATATCTGCGTACGAAACCATAATTTCATGATTCATAATTCTGTCCTGTTCAAATTACGTGAGATGAAAAATTTTGATTCAATCTGAAAGGTTAA
The DNA here is from genome assembly GCF_046866305.1 of Octopus bimaculoides. NCBI lineage: Eukaryota > Metazoa > Mollusca > Cephalopoda > Octopoda > Octopodidae > Octopus > Octopus bimaculoides. The sequence continues at coordinate 135,369,846 of NC_142930.1, forward strand.
TTAGAAACCTTATTACATCATTAAAACATGAAATGAACATCATGAACAACAACAAGGAAAAAAACAAAAACACCGCTGTAAAACGGGGAATAAAAACAATATTCTCTATCACTTCACCTCTATTAACAGTTTTAACACCTTGAGCAGGAACATCGTTACAAGAATCGTGCAAATATCAGTTTCTGCATTAGAACCATATCATAGATTATTACAAAGTAGTAAGAAAACTATCAATACAGACGTGTTCGAGTGGTTTAAAATAACCATCAATGTGTTAGATTGATGTGGAAGGTTTTGTCGATGCAATGCTGCATAAAGGAAGCAAAACTATTTCCTTTAAGTTCAATTTGTTCGGTGAATAGACTTAAAAAACCAAAACAAATTAAGATACACTTTTAGATATTATACTATCTTACCACACGCTAGCATACCATTACAGCATTATCTTACTAGCACATCTCATTCTGTTCTGTTCAATAGTTTTATCCAACCACTAAATACATATATTATATACATTCATACATATACGCATATATATATATATATATATATATATATATATATATATATATATATATATATATATATATATATATATATATATATATATATATACATATATGTTTGTGTGCGTGTGTGTATGTGTAGCCACAGATGTACATATACATATGTATTTGCGTGTAATGATACATATACATAATAAAGGAATGCATGTATTTCTATTTGTGTATATATGTGTTCGAGCGTGTATGTATGTGTGTGTGAATGAGTGCGTGTGTGTATGTGTGTGTGAGTGTGTATGTGTGTGTGTGTGCGTGTGTGTGTAGCATGTCGTTTTGTCTGCCAACTCTTCAGGCAAACTAGGATACAATCTTATCTTTTTGAGTCACTCAGAGATACCATTTTTGTAACACCTACACATGACAAACTTATTGTTCTGTGATTGTGTTGCTAAACAATTTGAAATTCGGAGTTCACTTGGTTATGAGAATAGTAATGAAATGTACTCACCTCAACTTTACTCTGGACTAAATGCTAACTTTTGTAGCACTTTCTTAGGCACAAATGCAGACATAAAATCACATGAACACATCCAAGATCAAAGCTCGGTCACAAAATTGACATTATCCTGGCTTGAAAGTCTGATGTGCGAGACGTTTCCAGTTTACCTGTTTCACATGTCACAGCCTGTGGCAGTGACCATACTAAGGGCCAAGTTCAAATTTCGGACTTATAGTAACCCTCACATCATTGGCGCCAATGCAAATGTTAATACTCCGCTATTATTCCATAACAGACAAGATTACAAAACCTCACAAACATAAGATTATTACGCTTCCAGCAAAGTCCTTCAATAATTTGTTGTGATTCTTCCCATTTTATTATATCTGGGCAGAATCATATGGTATTAATGCCTTATTAACCAACACACTCACCGGTCCGATTACCATTCATTTATTATTTATATCTTTTCTTCGAAAACTTTCGTTGCTTTTGCAAACTTTTCAATCGATTGTGACTCTGTCCGTTAATTAGCTATTAATTATATTTACTTTTATAGACCCAGCGTAAATATTTCTTCAGTGTACACCAGGGCGAATCGCATATCATCAATTATATTGATATTTTGCAATGTCACTAGAACGTGTATACAGAGGCATGGGCACTCGAAAGTACAATTTAAAGTCAGTCGCTCGATTTCCAACATTCTGTAAGGCGCATTCAGAATTTTCAATAACTTAATATAGTCTTATCACATTCATATTGATTCTATTCAATAAGGGGGCAAGCTGGCAGAATCGTTAGCACGCCGACAAAATAAATTAGCAGTATTTCACCCGTGTGTACGTTCTGAGATCAAATTCCGCCAAGGTCGATTTAGGCTTTTATCCCTTTCAAGAGATAAAAGCACTGGGATCGATGTAATCGACTTAAGCCCTTCAACAAATATTCTCTGGTCCTGAACCCAAATTTAAAAGCAATATTGATTCTATAGATTATATGCATTTTATATTAAATGTTTCGAATATTACACTGGCTTCTGACTGGACGCTGAGGTGAATTATTGATGAGTAATGACAGTGAAATTGAAATTTCCGTTTGCTCGCCTTCGTCAGACGATCTGACAAAGTTGAGTAAGCAGAGATGTCGACATGTATATATAGGCGCATATATATGGTTGTGTAGAGACGCAGGCGTGGCTGTGTGAAAGCGCATGTGTGGGTGTGTGGTAAGAAGCTTACTTCCCAACCACATGGTTCTGAGTTCAGTGTCACACTGTGGCACCTTGGGAAAGTGTTCTACGCTATAGCCTCGGCCCGACCAAAGCCTTGTGAGTGGATTTGGTAGATGGAAACTGAAAGAAGCCCGTCGTATACATATACGTGTGTGCATGTGTATGTGTGTGTGTAAGTATGTTTGTGTATCTGTGTCTGTCCTCCCAACATCGCTTGACAACCGATGCTTGTGCGTTTACGTCTCCATAACTTAGCGGCTCGGGAAAACGTACCGATAGAATAAGTACTAGGCTTACAAAGAATAAGTCCTGGGATCGATTTTCAGGGCCGCAGTCAAATGATTGAAACAAGTAAAAGAATAAAAGAATATATATATATATATATATATATATATATATATATGATCAAAGGTTATTCCGGGCCATCGCAGTAGTACCCATTTTTACCAGTTGATTTCTGTACAGAAACGTGCTTTGCTCAAGAGCACAATGCATCACCTGGTCCAGGAATCGAAACCAAAAATTTGCGATCATGAACGGAACACTCTAAACACCAAGCCTGTTATATATCTACATAGATACAAACATATACATACCAAGATACGGAGCGATAGATACATACACACAGGCATACCCGAAAGTTGAATACACGCTTATGAGTAAACTTCAGTGATGCATGTTCATGTATATGTGTAGTAATACGGCAAGAGTCGGTGAAAGAAAATGTGTGCATGCGTGAGAGAGAGAGGGGGAGAGAGGGGGAGAGGGAGAGGAGGGGGAGGGGGAGAGGGGAGAGGGGGGAGAAAGGGGTAGAGGGAGAGAGTGAGGGATTGAAAGAGAGTTTACGAATAGATACTTCAAGTATGTAGCATTGAAGACAAATTATATAAATATATGCAATACAGTACTTCGTCTTAAGTAAATATCACGCAACTGTTTTTGCGAATGTTCTCTCCGATCCTCAAATTACAACATTCAGACCATGTTTAGAGGAATTTCTTTCCTACCACGGAAAAGAAGTAAGCATATGTCCTTACAAATGATGTCTGTTGTTTTCTGTTTTCTGAAGTCATCTACTGTTACTGTCCTTTTTTCTGTATGCCTTATTTCACTAATAGCTCTTGACAGCGAGCCAATTAGTGCAAGAAAACATAACTAGTGGCCACTTTTTATTCTTATGCTATGTACTTAGCTATTGGAAGATATGAAGGCCTCGTTCCTAAATATGTTTATGTTTATTTGTATAATCAAGATTATCGTGATCAATAATATTCTCTATCTCTCTCTTTCTATCTCTATCTATTTCTTGCCACACACACATACACACAGACATGCTCCATGCAAACACACACACTACACACAAGCAGACACACAAACATATGTATAAGAATATATATGTATATATATGTATACATGTATATATATGTATATATATATATATATATATATATATATATATATATATATATATATATATATATATATATATATATATATATATATAAGCACACACGCACATTACTACGTAAATATATAAATAGAATATCTACGTACATACACATAAATAAAAATATGCATGCACATATATATGAGTTAGTTGATTCTGAATATGTATGCATATGTGTTCCACGTACGTGAATGCACGTTGTGTTGATAGTATGTCTGAATTTCTTCCACTCATTTCCAGTTCATATAGCATATATGTTATATATATATATACATATATATATTATATATATATATAAATATACATACATACAAACATGCATACTTAAATATGTTTATATATATATTATATATATATATATATATATATATATATATATATATATGTTTATATATGTATATATATATATATATATATATATATATATATATATATATATATATGTATGTATGTATGTATGTATGTATGTATGTATATATACATATATATGTGTGTGTGTGTGTATATACACTCACGTGTTTGTACGTCACACACACAATTATTATCTTAAAATTAAAACAAAATAGGGAAATTTTAAAATAAAGAATGAATTATATACAAATATTTTCCTTGCTTAATTTCTGAAAATTTGTAATTATCTATAAATTGTACAAAAGTTTTGATAAATTTTCTGCTAGTAAAAAGGAGAACAACAGTTTGCACTAAAGAAATAACCGTTCTATTAACTTCCACAACGTAAACATTGCATTTTATTTTAAATATTTCATATTTTACGTAACAACATCAGCGTCGATGTTTTCATTATGATATATTAGTGTTATTTTTCTTGGTTATATTATAAGGCTAACCAAGATATATAAATAGTGTGTGTGTGTGTGTGTGTGTGTGTGTGTGTATGTGTATGAGTGTTAGACTATATATATATATATATATATATATATATATATATATATATATATATATATATATATATATATATATATATATATGTATGCATGTATGTATGTACGAATCAAAATTTTTTGTGCTTTGATCAATACATGTAATTCCAAATATGTGTGTTGAGTTCCCTTTTTTTCTTTGTGCACTCACTCGTAAATATACATATACATATATATATATATATATATATATATATATATATATATATATAATACACACACACATAAACACACACATACACACACACACACACACACATATATATATATATGTCGTTGCTATTATGCAAAAGTGTCGTAAGTCCAAAACGTTGCTTTTTCAGAAAAAGAAAAGATAGTTTCAGAATTCCATAGTAAAACCATTGTACTAGGCTTTGACAGTTTTGGATATCTTGACATCTGAAGCAGCTTGAGATACGATAGTTTGACGTAAAGAACCATCTATTGCAAGTAACAATAAATATTGAAAAGAAAACGCTTTTGGTCAAATTTGGACATACGACATACAAATTTTCACATAATAGCAACGATATATGTGTGTGTGTGTTTGTGGATGTGTGTGTGTGCGTGTGTGGCATTTGTGTGTGTGTGTATATATATACATATATATATATATATATATATATATATATATATATATATATATATATATATATATACTTATTTATGCATTTATATCTTTCTACATATATATCTACCTATCTATATATCTATATATCTATTTTTCTACCTATTTCTCTGTCAGTCTCTCTGTCTGTGTGTACGTGTATATACATATATCGAATGAATCAGTTCCAGTACTTAGTTTTCTGTTAAGCCTGGTAGTTATTCTATCGGTCTCCTTTGTGGAACCACTATGTTACAGGGATGTAGCTTAGAGTAATTTAGTCGGACGCCTCGGTCTCAGTTCTTATTTTGATGTCGGGCACTGGTACTTATTCATTCGTCTCTCTTGTCTAATCGCTACATTACAGTAACATAAAAAAACCAACTGCAGTTGTCAAGGAAAAATGGTGCACAAGCATAGACACAATAACACGTGCACATGTTCATATATGAAACAGCCTTCAATACAGTTTCCGCTTTCCTATTTTCCTCAGAAGGTATGAGTCAGCGTGGATTTATAGTAGAAGACACTAGTTCGTGTTGCCACGCACTGGGACTGAACATGGAGCCACATGGTTGCAAAGCAAGCTTCTTAACCACGTCGCTACTTGTGAAAATAGTGGGCAATAAAGAAAACAGAAAAAAAGTAAAACTAACAACGGAAAATACTAATGCCCTATTAGTGGGTGATGAAACAGTTTATCTGTAGGCTGAGTAAGATTTTATTGAATTAAGTGCATAGGATAAAGTAAGGGATGGGGGACATCGTGTACAGCACTAATCAGCTAATTAGTAACAATTGGGAAATGTGGATGAATCAGCATCTCGTTGGCTAATTGATTACATTATAGCTCGTTTTCATTCTAGTACCTCACGTTATCTGTCGACAGAAGAAGGAAAAAAATAATGATTTTGTAAGAATATTTCAAGTGCATAAGGAGTGTAAGGAAGTTTGAGATGTCTACTACTTTCGCAATACAATTCTACTGAAAAGAAGTTTAAGAAGGGATCAGAAAGGGAGGAAATGTGAAAAGGTACAATGACATCGAAATACCATGTTCTATTCTAAAGAGTCAAGATAAGTGTTACCGATTTTAAGTCTGGCATCATTACAGAACTAACAAGAACAAAATATGCTGTGAGGATTAGCATTATTTCTCTCTGTCTGCTATAGGCACAAGGCCTGGAATTTGGTAGGCGGAGATGATTAGTCAATTACATCGACCCCGATGCTGAACTGGTATTTAATTTATTGACACCGAATGGATAGAAAGAAAAAACTCGATCTGGATGAAATCTGAACTGAAGACTTAAAGCCGGAAGTCACGCTAGTGTATATCAGAAAGGATGAAAAGCAAAGTCGATCTTAGTGGAATTTGAACTCAGGACGTGAAAACAGGTGAAATACTGCTTAGCATTTCGCCCGCGATACTAACGATTCTGCCAACTTGCTGCATTAATAATGATAATAATAATAATAATAATAATAATAATAATAATAATAATAATAATAATAATAATAATAATAATAATAATTATTATTATTATAATTATAATAATAATAATAATAGATATGGTAACCACATATGGGACACTCCGCCCAAAATATGACACAGACAGACTGTATGTACCAAGAAAAAGAGGGAGAGAGGACTTATTGGATGCGAACACAGCATTAGAGCAGAAGAAAACAACATAGCATAGTATGTAAAAATGCCACAGAACCGATATTATTAGAAGTAAGAAGATCAGGCTTATGTAGGATAAAGCACTAATAATAATAATAATAATAATAATAATAATAATAATAATAATAATAATAATAATAATAATAATAATAAGAAGAAGAAGAAGAAGAAGAAGAAGAAGAAGAAGAAGAAGAAGAAGAAGAAAAAGAACACTATGGAATAACAACAGAAAAAAGTGGGTATAAGCACACGCCAGAAAAGGGCACAGAAAACGAGAAAGCAACCATAATATGGGATATGCCAATACACAGAGAGAGAGAAATTAAGGAGAAACTTTCAAAATACAAAGACCTGGAAATAGAGGTAACTCCAATGTGGAATCTAAAAACGGAAACGATACCTATCATAGTGGGCGCATTAGGTATGATAAAAACGAGAGAGATTGAAAACATTGAAAATATACAAATTTTAAATATCTGAAATAAGATGGATGATAAACACATTTGAAAAGTAATTAGGTGCCGTAAATAGTTATCAGGTGAGGGCGAATGTATCAGCGAATAACTCTATCGACTTCTGTTCATATATTTGCAAAAAATATAAGTAACTTCTTGAAGATGTTAACTTGGAATGGTTACAATTATTAACCACGATTCTACAAACCATATCTACACGCCTTTAAAATGGATACATGGTATAATGGAGTTTGGAGTATACTTATGTTCCGAAAGAAAAGAAAGCGAGGCAGGAATGGCATTACTGTTTTGTTCATAGGCTTAATTCATCAGAGTCAACTTGATGGAAGGCAAGAAGAACAAAAGGAAAAAAATAACACAATCTTTATCGTTTATGTGTGTGATTCAATTAGTTTCATTAGACAACGCCTTCCTCTCTAGCTTTTAAAAATAATGAATTGGTTTGTGGCGGGAATATTCAGCAGTCAGTCTTTTCACGCGATAAAGCGATTCGTTAGAATATGACCCACGTAATAAAATATTCTAACCAATAACTGCTTCACCTAGGGTTGGCTGCAGCAGCATTCTCATCTTATTACGCTGTTCTCTCTGACCCTATCCAGCACTATAAATTCAGCACACTTTCACCATTTGACAGAGAACATTGACTAACGCTGCAGGAGACGGCGGCCAGCAGCTGATAACACAAAGGCAATGAACAATCTGAGGACGAAAGACATTAAAAGTCAGTAGCTAGCACGGCAAGCTGCTAATCTCCGTTTAACTGCTGCTACGACTACGGAGAGAGAGAGGGGCGGGGGAGACAGACAGAAAGAAAGAAAGAAAGAAAGAAAGAAAGAAAGAAAGAAAGAAAGAAAGAAAGAAAGAAAGAAAGAGTTGTGAATAATAACATTAAAAACTCTCTCGACATTTTGTTGTTCATAGTAATGACAATATTTGCTTTTTCTTTACGTGAAGAATAACTAAATTGTTTTTCAAAAATTCAAACACAATTCCGTGTTCTTGTTCGTAACGGGTTAAGTTGGTTACATACACACACACACACTCGCACATACAAGCACATGTACGCTGAAATGTATGTATGTATGTAGGTATGTATGTATGTATGTATGTAGGTGAAGTAGTTATTGGTTAGAATATATATATATATATATATATATATATATATATATATATATATATATATATATATATATATATATATATATATATATATATATACATATATATATTTCAAATAAGTTATCAGTATTTCTAAAACAATAATGATAAAGTAGCCAACAAACAATCCAAATATACAAAATATATATTAAAAGTCAGCGTACAATATGTACCAAAATAATGACATTCAAAGAATAATTAGCAGACATAATTTCTATCAAATATCCATGTAGTCTTGTCTGACAAACTTTGTCTTACAGAAGCAAATTCCTTCGAGGCTTGAATATTAAAAGAAATTATTGATATACAAGGCCTCCTATCTTTGCGTCTTGTTTTAATTTTGTGTGTATAGAGCGATTCGCTTGAAAATGTATGAATGCATACAGCAACATTTTTCTTCGTGATACGCTCTCGCCTCCAATACTTTCCAAAACTATCTGCTGAATATTGCCTGTCTTCACATCCGATCTTAGGTCGTCCTTTCATTTTTACTTCAGTTTGTAAGAAGGTCTTTTTCCTAGAGTATATTCCCTATATTGTAGAAGGCTTGGATTTCTTCCATCTTCTGTATGAACTATGAAACATATCTTTCTTATTTTGCTAATTCGCATGAGATATTCCATGCTTAATATATTAGCTGCCTTCAACACTTCCACATTATTCACGTTATCTCTCCAAGCAATCTGCAAAAATCCGCCAAAGGCGCTTTTACTGGAAACTTGTGGCTGCATATGTGGACGCACGTACGCGTGTTTGTGCGTGAGTCTCCGCATGTGTGTGTCGTGTGTGTGTGTCTGAGTGTCTGTGTCTGTGTATATAGGAAGGTGTATATTCGGTGGTGTATAGGCACGTGTGTATGCGAGTATACATAAAAACGGCATGCTTACATATATATGCTACCTATATAAGCATATATAAAGTCATACAAACATCACACAGATACACGCAAATACATAGTAATACACGCACACACACACAAGAAAACGTATATATATATATATATGTATGTGTATATATATATATATATATATATATATATATATATATATATATATATATATATATGTATGTATGTATGTATGTATGTGTGTGTGTGTGTGTGTGTGTGTGTGTATGTATATGTATATGTATATATGTATATACAAATGCCTATATACATTCACAGAATCATGCACATGTATACATAAGCATATGTGCCCTAGTTCGAATAATCGTGTAATAGTCGTGTATCAACATCTTTTGAAGTATCCTGCAGGAAAAGCTGAACATGTATTCACAACCAGACCACCAGTTGGTTACTTAGCCGACGGAAAGTTCACATAGCGCTCTCCAACTGCAAATTTCTATGTTACAACACGTACGAATAATCAACCATGAAGAATATCTCGGCTATAATTAATTTTCCCCATTTTCCAATTTATACTTCAATCTTTTTATGTTTTTATTTTAGTAATCTAATTACTTCAGTATTTTCATATTTTTTGTCTTTTATCCCAGTTCCGCTCACGACATTCTTGGTTCGCAACTCTGTACTATATTTAAATCATTTCCCTTGGTCATGATCACATTTTCAAAGAGTAATAGTACAAACGGAACACCATAGGGCACCAAGTTCTCTTGAGTAGCTCTTGCTTTTCTTTCTCTTCATACCGATTTTTATTGTATTTTGTTATTAAATTTCATCTTAGATGATTTTTGTTTTTTATTTTTTTCTTATTGGATAAGAAACGTATTCTAAAGAATAAGAAAACAAAAAAAAAGGACAAAAATAAACTGAAAATATTTAGTAAAAGGTTTGATAAATGCAACGAATAAAATATGAATATTAATGTGTGCAGCATTGAGAATGAGAGCATGGAAAGAAAGAGAAACACACACACATACACACACGCACACACTCTCGCACACACACACACACACATACATATATACATACAAACATGAATACATGCGTACATGCATACATATATTTATATATGCATACATACATGTATACATATATATATGTGTATATATATATATATATATATATATATATATATATATGTATGTATGTATGTATGTATGTATATCTGAATATCTCGTTATTACATAAATTCCTTTTATTTCTTCTACTTCTTTCACTTGCTTCAGTCGTCTGACTGCGGCCATGCTGGAGCACCGACTTTAACGAACAAATCGAACTCAAGATTTATTCTTTCTAAGCATAATACTTATTCCATCGGTCTTTTTTGCCGAACCGTAAAGTTACTGGGACGTAAATACACCAACATCGGCTGTCAAGTGATGGTTGAGGGACAAACACAAATGCACACACACACACACACACACACACGCATATATATATATATATATATATATATATATGACATGCTTTTTCAGTTTCCGTCTACCAAATTTACTCATAAGGCTTTGTTCGGCCCAAAACTATTGTAGAAATCACTTGGCCGAGGTGCCACGCAGTGGGACTGAACCCAGAACCATGGTGTTGAGAAGCAAGCTTTTTACCACACAGACATATATATATATATAATTTATACCTGTATGAATATTTGTGTATATATATATTGAGAGAGAGAGAGAGATACATATATTCATATATAAAGTGAGGGAGAAAGAGAGATGAATATATCTAAATTAGGGGAAACAGAGATAATCAGAAAGTTAGATAGAAAAAGACACACTGGCAGACAGGTAGACCGATTGACAGATAGGAAGACAGACAAGAAGACAGACAAGCAGTTACTCACTGTGTGTGTGTGTGTGTGTGTGTGTGTGTGTGTGTGTGTGTGTCTGTGTGTGTGTGTGTGTGTGTGTGTGTGTGTGTGTGTGTGTGTGTGTGTGTGTGTTTTAATATCGAAGTGCAATGCATGGTAGAGTAAAATAACGTGATTAAGCAACGGAGAAGAAAGAAGGAAGAAAGCTGAAAGAACGGAGAAAGATGCGCTTGGACATTGGAGGATTATATAATGTAGTGAGAGAAAGAAAAGGAGTTGAAAGTAAAGAAAAAGTTAAAGTTTTAAAAAAAAGGGGGATATGAAAAGGGACAAGAAAAAGAAAGTTGTAAAAGTGAAAGAAAAAGATTATAAGAGGAAGGAAGCAACGAGAAAGAAACGCGATGAAATGAAGGAATGAAGTAAAATAAGTGTTACACATAATTAGAGAATGATATAAGGGTAGGGAAAGACAGGAACAGGAAGAACTGACAATGAAACATTAAGGAAAGAGAGGCAAAGAGATATGTTAGAAGAAATGTAAATGAAAGGTAAAACATTTTGAACACTCAGGATATAGATTGGGAGTAATGGTATATATGTATAGATATCGATATAGATATCGATATGTACGTATATATATTAAAATATTGTATCGGAGAGTAATGGTATTTATATACATATATATATATATTAAATGATTGATACAGAAGACGGAGTATAACTATAAGTTTTATTTAGCACAGTAATTGTTTCGTTTGTTGTGCTAAATAAAGCTTTTAGTTACACTCCATCTTCCGTATCAATTATTTAAAATATACCCACTTAGGAATTCCTTACGTAGCCTGAGCGACGAAAGTGCAGTAAAGTGGATGACGCCCGGTAGCCATAAGTGGTGAACGTGCTCTGCGGGCACTTAACCTGGACTTACCTGAAATAAGGTTTGGATACTGCAGTTTAATGTCAACCCTTTTGCAAATTGTGTCTAAAAGGTGGAACTGTCTTGTAGTACTGATCAATATTACTTATAACATCTTACCTAACTCATCATAGAGTAAATACCACCATGACCGATATCGAAACTACAGTGGAAAAGGCTAGACACCGGATTTGGTTAAAAAGAGACGATGAGCGATGGCTAGAAGAATATTGAGCTGTATTTAATAACCAGTTGATCTAAGAAGCGGGGCTTCATATTACGGAGTTGAGCCGGAACGCATTGATGCCGTCGAGTGGTAGGCCCCGAAACGGCGCGCATTTTCTCCTGATGACGCCATACACTACCTGGCTTCCGGCACGCGGACGTCTCGACTGGTAGCACTTAGACGTGTGAGTTGTTTGCAAGACAACATAAGGAATCACTTTGTTTACATCCCTGTATATTCTGAGTAAAAGTTCCACCTGAGTTAGTTAATGTTGTTTCCATCCAGGGGTCACAATTGAACTAGCAGTAATACATTGTGCTACGTTAATCTTCGTTAATCCTTTTATCATATATGTGACAGCGTGGCCGTGTTAGAATTCGTTATTAGTCAAATTTGACGCAGTCCCTGCTTCATTCCATCCATTAACGTCTTCAAAGCGGGTTTCCGACCTCGGGCCCACGTGAGAATTAATTGGATTGACAGGCACGTTATAACTTCTTTCTTTCTGTCTGTCTTTCTTTCTTTATGTCTTTCTCTCTCTCTCTTCCATTCTCTGCTTCTCCTCATACTCCTTTATCATTCTCTTTTCTTCTTCTTCTTCTTCTTCTTCTTCTTCTTCTTCTTCTTCTTCTTCTTCTTCTTCTTCTTCTTCTTCTTCTTCTTCTTCTTCTTTTATTTCTCTTTTTATGTTAAATATTATTTATTCATTCTGGCTGCTTCATTCTCTTTCCCTTTGCCTCACTCCCCGTCCGCCTCGGCCTTCTCTTCCTTTCTCCTTCCACCCCACCTATAACTCACATTCTTTCGTCCATTCTTTCTTTCATTTTTTCTTTCTTTCTTTCCAACACGCTCCTTCCGCTTACTCTCATGTCACTCACGCACAATGAAAGAGCCGGAGGACGTATGACAAGATCGATATTCCCAACGATGACAACGATGATGGCCACAACTACTACACCAGGGATGGTGGCTTTGGTGGAGTTGATGGTCTTAATAGCGGTGAATCCTGTTGACACTGAGCAGAATTTGCGTAGGAGAAATTCCATAAGGGAATATTCATAAAGGTGAATGCACTAATTAAAATCATAATCAAGAAGATATGAGCATGATAATGATAGAAAGAGGGTGGTAGTAGTGAGCTTGATTATGCAACATATTAAATCATCTCCAAATATTCTTAAATGTTGTCGACAGTGTGAAATGCACTCGTGGTCAATCATGCTAACATTTGGCAAATAAGGAGATATAATGCGTTCGAACTACGAAGGCGGTGAGCTGGCAGAAACGTTAGCACGCGGGCGAAATGTTTAGTGGTATTTCGCCCGTCTTTACTCTGTGAGTTCAAATTCCGTTGAGGTCAACTTTTCCTTTTATCTTTTCGGGATCGATAAATTAAGTATCAGTTGCGTACTGAGGTCGATCTAAACAACTAGCCCTCTCCCCAAAATTGTGGGCCTTGTGCCTAGAGTATAAAAGAATCTGTTCAAAATAGGGACATGCATATAAATATAGAGAAAAGGGAACACAGAAACCAATATATACACACGCATAAAGGTTTGGATGAGTGTGTGTGTGTGTGTGTGTGCGAGGTGCTTGTATATGGTTCTGTATGATTGGTTTAGTTACAGCCATTTACCCGCTCAGAGAACTTTCAGGTAACTGAAATATCAAGCAAGTCGAAGACCTCAGTTTAAATAGATGTATGTATGTATAATCTTTTACAGCATACGTTTCGTTATATCTTACTGAAACATTTGATACACACACACACACACGCATACACACACACACACACACATACAGACAGACATGCAGTCAGACAGAAAGATAGATAGATATATAGAAATATGGAAGGAAGAGGGAGGGTGAAATAAAGGGTGTTGTAGGGAGGGAAGGTAGAGTTGAAGAGGAGCTATTGAGGAAGTGAAGGGAAATAAAGTGTCGCATATTTGATTCTCCGCATAAGAATTTCATTTTGAATGTGTTTTCGGTTCAGTATCACTACGTGGCTCATGTGTGTCTTCTAGTATACCCCAAGCCAACCAATGAATTATATGGGAACTTCGTTGACGGAAATAACATGGAAGCCCCTGGTTAATATACATGTGCGTGGGTGTGTGCGCGCGCGCGTGTGCGTGTGTTTCTGGGCAATTTTGCTTGAGTGCCCACGTGCGAGTCTTTGTGTGTTTTTTTTTCTTTCTCACCGCATGGGAACGGGTTTCGGTTTACTTGCCTACCTTCGTTTTGCAGCGCGGCAAAATGGTGTGATAGAATAAACACCGAAATCATAAGTGATTGGTTAATCAACTAGACCTTTTTAGGCAGCGCTCAAGCATGGCTGCAGTTCAATATCTTAGCACACCCAAACACACACACATATAATATATATACGCATATATACACACGTACATATATGTTTATATATATGAATATATAGGCGCAGGAGTGGCTGTATGGTAAGTAGCTTGCTTACCAACCACATGGTTCCGGGCTCATTCCCACTACGTGGCATCTTGGGCAAATGTCTTCTACTATAGCCTCGGGCCGACCAAAGCTTTGTGAGTAGATTTGGTAGACGGAAACTGAAAGAAGCCTGTCGTATATATGTATATATATATATATATATATATATATATATATATATATATATATATATATATGTATATATGTGTGTGTGTGTGTCTGTGTTTGTCGCCCCAACATCGCTTGACAACCGATGCTGGTGTGTTTACGTCCCCGTAACCTAGCGGTTCGGCAAGAGAGACCGATAGAATAAGTACTAAGCTTACAAAGTATAAGTCCTGGGGTCGATTTACTCGACTAAAGGCGGTACTGCAGCATAGCCACAGTCAAAATGACCGGAAAGAGTAAAAGAGTATATAATTATATTTATAAAATTAAATAGTTTGTATTAAAATGTATGTATCTACGTAGATACATGTACATACAGAGAAAGACAACCACACAAAAATAACCTCAACACACAGCGGTGGGGGTGTATGTGTGTGTTTCTGTCTATGTTTGTCTATGTATGAATTCCGTTGATAATATGTGGATTAGCTTCATAAGAAGTTTAAACCTTCCAGTACCAAATTAAAATTTTGTTAAACCTTATTATAATTATTTTATGAAGACTTCTACTTCCTCTGTCATGTATTCTTCCTTCATTATATAGTTTAACTGTAATTCCTGTATCAAATGAAAATGAAGACATAATTTCATGTCTCACCGGATTATCAATTTGGTAGAATTTCTAGTGATTCTTTGATAAGCGGACTTGCATTCTGTTCGTGCAAACATTCCCCAGCTGAGAGGCTTCTTGGAAAATAGTTTCTTTCAGAATAATATTCAATTAATTGTGTTATGGAAAGGAAGAGAATAATGCGATAGCTATGTCTATTAGAACAAGCTTTACAGATGTAACTCTGCTTCTCTTACAAATATAAGCGAACGTTCTGTTATTTAGAATTCAAGTTTGTGGTATAAAGTATAAAAATGTAAAATATAATAGTAAAACAACCATTAAAATACATTTCACTACATTTATTTGTATATTTGTCTGTGTAGATTAACACCTGATCTGATACCAAAGAATACACGCACGGCGTGCATCACGTCCATATGTATGTATACGTGTAAATGCTCACACAAACATACACGCACACACTAACACACACACACATACATAGCCACACACACGCACACAAACACACATATATAATAAACTTTTGTAGTATAACATATAGATTCGGAGAATTGTGTGGTCATCACAGTTCACATTGTACTCCGATACAGAGATGTGTAATGTAGTGTTTAGTGTTCGTGCAACTGAAATCCATAGAGCTTCTGTAATCACAGTTCTCTTTTTAGTCAAGTACTATATATATATATATATATATATATATATATATATATATATATATATATATATATATATATATATATATATATATATATATACAAGAATAAGGGCAGAGAATCGTCAATTAATAATAGAATTAATAATTAACAATTCTGCCAAGTAGTTCAGTATGAAAAAAACCTTTATCGGTAAAACTATTTATCATTATAAATATACAGGGATTAGCAATTGAGTTGTTTCTCCAACATACTGAAAATTTAGAAATAGCAGTCAAAGAACTACTGATTCCAAACTACAAATTTTTCTCTAAAGTGGATGGCGATATTTATGGCACACATAGAACAAAAAACCGGAGGGAAAAGCGTAAACAAACCAAGCCTTTAGTTAATTGGATACGAATCGTTTCATGGTTAAGTGAATGGAAATTTCACTATTCCAATCTTCAGCCTCAATATTCTGATAAATTTGAAAGTGTCTCTAAAAAAATTCACGGTAATTTTTGGCCATGCGACACCAAAAATCAACGATAAGAAAGGCACTTACGAATTCATCGGCTAGCGAGTTCAGGCACCTCACCTCAAAGAAAATCTATTCCATGTGCGTCACAAATAGTCCCGTATGAAAAAAGTCCCGTGTGGAAGGGATTACGGTTTAGCCATCTAACTTAGAGATATCAAATATAAAATATACAAGAATAAGGGCAGAGGATCGTCAATTAATAATAGAATTAATAATTAACAATTCTGCCAAGTAGTTCAGTATGAAAAAAACCTTTATCGGTAAAACTATTTATCATTATAAATATACAGGGATTAGCAATTGAGTTGCTTCTCCAACATACTGAAAATTTAGAAATAGCAGTCAAAGAACTACTGATTCCAAACTACAAATTTTTCTCTAAAGCGGATGGCGATATTTATGGCACACATAGAACAAAAAACCGGAGGGAAAAGCGTAAACAAACCAAGCCTTTAGTTAATTGGATACGAATCGTTTCATGGTTAAGTGAATGGAAATTTCACTATTCCAATCTTCAGCCTCAATATTCTGATAAATTTGAAAGTGTCTCTAAAAAAATTCCCGGTAATTTTTGGCCATGCGACACCAAAAATCAACGATAAGAAAGGCACTTACGAATTCATCGGACAGTTGCAGGATGGGTGGAAACGATTGTCGTACTGAATAAAGACTAGTGCTAAATCTATCTTCTGTTTCCTTCATCAATCATTATCTGAAGTAACAATACGAAATTCGTGATGTAAATTCAGAGAAAATATATTCTAACTGTTGATGATTTCAAGTAACCCAAATGTGAATGTGCTTTACTCAACGAACTAATTGACATATACCTATCAAAGAATTACAAATATAGATAGATAGATAGATAGATAGATAGATAGATAGATAGATAGATAGATAGAGATACAATTTAACGTTATACCGAAGGTATTCAAAGAAGGAAAAAAAATACTTAGGGTCATCTGGCCAAATTCCTCTGAAGCAGATGAATTTTGTTGACCAACACTCCTTGACCGCGAGTGAGCTATGGTGGTCCGACACGTTACTGAAGAGATTACTTTGGGTGGTGTTAATAACAATAATTTAAAATAATAATAATAATAATAATAATAATAATAATAATAATAATAATAATAATAATAATAATAATAACAGCAACAATAATAATAATAATAATAATAATAATAATAATAATAATAATAATAATAATAATAATAATAATAACAATAATAATAATAATAATAATAATAATAATAATAATAATAATAATAATAATAATAATAACATATAACATACAGAAAATTGCACTACTGGGTACTGCACACATTCTACGCAAAACACTTTCAATACAGTAAACATAAGAGCACCACAGCAAACCACAGCACATACCCAAGGCGCACAGAGCTGCGCTCGGTAGTGAAGTGAAAGCACGTTATAAAAATAAAACTACTGAACAATAATAATAATAATTGCAACACATTCCAAATGAGCATGGGCGATTATCTGATGGCATCAACAATTAATCTTTTGCATTCACATACCATGAGAGAAAAGATAACTAGGTGTTTAACACGATTCATTTCCCATACATTAATTATTAAAAATTATTATTTGCGATTTTCTTTGCTGCATTCTACAACTCTGATACGCACATTGTTTTCTTATTGTAGAATATTTATTTTTGTTCAGAGTTTGACTTTTGCTACTTTGAGTTTCACCTGCGAGGTAAACAGACTCTAGATCCTGTTTACCTATAGGTGAAACTCAGAGTATCAACAAAATGACTCGACCCAAATATTATTAATATCTTCTATAGTACTGAATGTTCTTTTATACCGGCAATTAACAATAGACTCTCTCTCTCTCTCTCTCTCTCTCTCTCTCTCTCTCTCTCTCTCTCTCTCTCTCTCTCTCTCTCTCTCTCTCTCTCTCTCTCTCTAATATATATATATATATATATTTATATTTATATATTTATATATTTGATCCTTTATATTGAACACTCAATATTTCATCTACATTCAATACTTTCTTTCATGGTGCCATCCATTTTTATTTTATTTTATTTTATATTATATATTGTATATTATATTATATATTGTATATTCCATATTCTATACCCCACATTGGTTCTGCAGGAATATAAATAAAACATAAAAAACAGACAGTGTTGGAACTCTTTTAAACTAAATAATATATTCCTCTATACACAATCATACAAAAAAACCCACCTTTTTTGTATTTATTTTTACTCGCATATATATGCAAGGAACGTGAAAATCACGGTGGTGCACCAGCATGACCGCAGCCACTTGGCTGAAACACATAAATAAATAAATATATATATATATACATATATATATATATATATATATATATATATATATATATATATATATATATATATATATATATATATATATATATATATATGTATGTATCATTAATACACACAAAGTCCTTAAATGCAAAAGGCAACACAAATCTTTAAAAACATTATTAACCAATTCCAAACTACATACACCACTTCCACCCCCATCAGTTAAAAAATGTGCACGCCCTAATTGTGGCACCTGCCCTTACCTACTTGAAGGCTCTGAATTTACCTTCAAACGAGGAACAAAGTTTAAAATTAAAACCAATTTCTCTTGTTCCTCGAGTAACCTCATTTATGTCCTTACTTGCGCAGGTTGCCAAAACTTCTATATCGGACAGACGAGCCTCCCATTACGTAGAAGAGTAGCTGTCCATAAGGAACAAATAAACCTCCCTCAATACCGCCAAATTCCACTCAGTGGCCACATAGACTCTTGCGCCAGAAACAAAAACCCTAAATTCATTATATTCCCTTTCTATCAATGTAAAGACAGAATCTCCACACAAGAAAGAATCAACAAGGAGAATCTTTTCATAGAAAAATTCCAACCATTTCTTAACACACACACCCCTCAGTGACCTTATTTCTCTATGAACAGACACAAACTTCCTGTTTTGAAAAAAAGAGTTCATAACTCTAACTAAAAACACTTGTCTCCCCTTACACACACTTCCTGTTTTGACACCACATTTCCTGCTTAACACAAACTTTTAACCCTTTTTTTAAACCTAACAAAACTCTCAACTCTCATGCATCCTTATTTTTCCTACCAATTTATACATGAACTACTATTGAACTACAAAAGCTCAAAGACAATATAATGTATGGGTATATTTATTTTTTTTATATATTATTGTTTTATATATTATTTTCTTCATTTTGTACTTTTTTGTACTTCTTTGTAAAAAAACATTTTCATTCTCCTTCTTGATAATTTGCTTCATCGCAATGAAAACCGGTTAGAAAAAATCTTCATTAAATTATGCTCCCAGTTCAGCATTCTGGCTTTTTTACATTTTCCTATATATATATATATACGCTTATATATATACATGCTTACATACAAACAAAACACCTTCTTGTTGATGTTGAAATGCCAATGAAAGAACCTTGGATCCAGCTCTTCCTCTATTGGCAAGAAATCTTAAAATAAAATTGAACCACCACAAACATACATACATACATATGCGTACGCGCGCGCGTGAATGTGTATTTAATTGTCAATAAATATGATAGAAGGTGTTAGAAAACATACTAGGCTAGAAATAAGAGCTAAAGAGCTCTGGTACTGCAGTCAATGCACATAATTGTATACATAAATACTGACAGCGACCATAAACGGTCGAAATCGGCAGTCATGATGTCCGTATACGGTTGACGGTTTCGGCTCCAAGACCCAAACCTCTTCAGTTGACTACAGCATCAGAGCGCTTTAGCTCTTATTTCTAGCATTGTAGTTGTTCTAACACACGCTGTCATATATGATGACAATTATAATTTTCCTTTTTGGTGAAACATCGCTAAACTGCTGACTAATTTAATTATATATATATATAGATATATACGTATGCAGAGAATTCTTATGGATGTTGAAATACTGAAGAGAAAAAACAAACAAAAAAAAATCCATGCTATTCTATTTTGCACGTCACATGAATAAAAAGGTCAACCACTTGTCGTGAAAATTGATTTTCGCACACGAGAACTGAGTTTCTCTGAAGCCTACTTGACATCATTTAAACAGAGTCGTTTGTCATTTTTCCAGCTCTGTCTTGTTTCCAATTAAATTTACTTCGGTCAAAAGGGTACTTTTGCATTTCCTACATATCAATCTTTAAAAATTCATATTTCGGATTTTTCTTATCTGCATAAATACTATCTTTGAGAAATACATTCTTTTCATGTAGTATAAATCTAAATATTTGCAAAGCAGCAATTGTTCTTTGAGCAGTTCTTCAATTACACTTTTATTATTATTCTGTAGTTTTACATTATGTATGTATAAGCAAACTTTTTTTCTCTCCCAAATCTCTCTTACTCTTCTGTCTATCTATCTATCTATCTATCTATCTATCTCGCCCGATGTCTTCCTCTCTCCCTATGTTTCTCTCTCCCTATGTTTCTGTCTCCCTCTCTCCCTGTCTCTCTCTCTCTCACTCTCGTTATTTTCTACCTTTTTTGAATGTGGTGTATGCCAGAAGGTTTGCAAATCCAATGGGCATCTTAAAAGACATATTAAGCTCCACAATGAACAGAACTTACCTGCAAGTATTGTTTCAAATCAGAGGTGCAATCTATGTGGGTGTTTTTTCAGAACATTGTCTGGTTTAAAAAGCCACATCAGACGCCATGAAGGGGCTAAGGTGTAGGTACAGGAGGTGGTCAAACTCTGTGTAAGGAGTAGACAACCACCATGTATATATATATATATATATATATATATATATATATATATATATATATATATATATATATATATATATATATATATATATATATATATAGATAGATAGATAGATAGATAGATAGATAGATAGATAGATAGATACACACGTATATGTATACATATACACATACACATACACATATACTGTTGTATATCAGGATTGTCATTGTTTTTTGCTTGCTTTTTTTTTGCCAAATAAACACACACATTATATATTTTTCCTTCACTTGTTTATTACTGTTCTTATTTATTTTATTATTTCAACTCATGTCCAGTGTCCGGAAATCGTTTGT
>NC_142930.1:135394256-135424256 GCF_046866305.1 Octopus bimaculoides
ATCTAGATATCTATGTATGAATGTGTGTGTGTATGTATATGTGTAGTTATGAATGTTCCTATGTATTATGTATGTGTGCATGTGTGTGTTTATGTATAGATGAATGTATGTGTTTATACTCCCTTACTTGTTTTAGTCATTAGTCTGCGGCCATGCTGGATCATCACCTTGTCGGCTTAGTCGAAGAAATTGGTTCAAGTACATATATATTTTTTTAATCTACTACTTAAAAAGGCGTAGGACTGGCTGAGTGGTAAGTAGCTTGCTTACCAACCACATGGTTCCGGGTTCAATCCCACTGCGTGGCACCTTGTGCAAGTGTCTTCTACTATAGACTCGGGCCGACCAAAGCCTTGTGAGTGGATTTGGTAGACAGAAACTGAAAGAAGCCCGTCGTCTATATGTATATGTACACATATATATGTGTGTGTGTGTTTGTCTGTCTGTGTTTATCCCCCCACGATTGCTTGACAACCGATGGTGGTGTGTTTACGTCCCCGTAACTTAGCGGTTCGGCATAAGAGACCGATAGAATAAGTACTAGGCTTCCAAAGAATAAGTCCTGGGGTCGATTTGCTCGACTAAAGGCGGTGCTGCAGCATGGCCGCAGTCAAATGACTGAAACAAATAAAAGAGTAAAAGAGTAAAAGAGTGCTTATTCTGTCAGTTTCGTTGTCGAACGCCCAAATTTCGCAAACATTACATAAGCAACACCGGTTGCGGGTAAACACAAATATAAAGGTACACACATACATAAATACGTGATATTTTTGTTTTGTTACTTTGAATTTCGTCTATCGATGAAACTCAAAATACAGCAACTTCAGCAAAGTTATGATTTGCCTGAAGACTCCATGCACTGATTGGTGAAACTCAGAGTTGGCAGGAACGAATCGACCAAATATAACCATGTGTAATCCTTACCATGGTATCTAGTGCTCTTCCTGCCACTAATCAGCTTTAAACGTACATCTCACAACTACTGTAGCTGTGTGGTAAGAAGCTTCCTTCCCAACCACATGGTTCCGGGTTCAGTCCCACTATGTGACACCTTGAGCAACTGTCTTCTATAGCCACGGGCCGATCAAAGGCGTGTGAGTGGATTTGTTAGACGGAAAATAAAACAAGCCCGTCATATATGCCAAACTTTGGCATCAAGTACTACAGGAATGCCCGCACGGGTCGCTACTGCATGGTGTCAAAGGTGCCGTCCACTGCATCTCACGTAAGAACGAGATACTGCAGCAGCCTCGGTTTCAGAGGACCTCAGCTCTTCAATGCCCTGCCAAAACATTTGAGAGACATGCAAGACATGGATGCGGAGGTTTTCAAGACAAAACTTGACGCTTTCCTCTCCATGATACCAGACGAACCAATGGCTCGTAATGAGACGCAGTATAGGGCAGCGATGTCAAATTCTCTTATACACCAGATGTGTCATCAACACTCTTGATTGGACCATGTCAGGTGGGGGAGAAGAGCCATGCAAGGAACGTGAACAGAGCACAGCATAAAGACGGAAAATCACGGTGGTGCACCAGCATGACCGCAGCCACTTGGCTGAAACCCATAAATAAATAAATAAATAAAATATGTATGTATATATATATATGTATATGTATATATATATATATATATATATATATATATATATATATATATATATATATATATATGTATATATATATATATATACAAATGCATATATATGTGTGTGTATGTGTGTGTGTGTGTGTGTGTGCACGCATCCAAGCAAATGATTGCACACATAGCACATGCGCGCACACAAACACATGCACACAGGCGCGGGCGTGCGTATGTAAGGTCTTTGTGTGTGCTGTGATAATGTTTGGGTATATATTTCCTGCAGTTAAGATGAGAGAAAGGTGAACGCAACGATTAAATATTAGCAACTGCCACACGCAATTGTCCATATGCTTTCCTTATCTATGCCCATATGTGTTTGTATTTAGTTATCTATGATATACTCTTTCTCTATTGTTGTATATACATTATTATTTAGTAATTGGTGTATATACAATATTATAGAGTATAAATATAAACTTCTCTCTAATATTCCAGTCTCTCTCTAATTCTGAAGGCTTTTCTCTCTCATTTACATCCTCTGTTCTCTTTATGCATAGATATAATAAGAAATCATGCCCCTGTGTCGAGATAGAAATATCCGTGTGCATATGTAAGCACATATAGATATACATATGTATGTAAGCTAATTTGCTATGCGACGTAACGAGCGTCACTTATGCAGTGTCAGTAATAGCTCTGATTTCGCAATATTAAACGTCCTAAAAATAACCATCGCTGTCGCCGTCGTTGTCGACTTCATCATTACCACCACTTAGATGCAGTTCTACAATTTAGGTTCTTAATTGGCTCTCTTTCACACACACTCACACGAACAAACACGGACACACACACGTTAGAGGAAAAATGAATTCTATACAGCAACTGGCGTGTGTATGTGTATCTCTCTCTCTCTCTCTCTATCTCTCTATCTCTCTCTCTCTCTCTCTCTCTCTCTCTGTATATATATATATATATATATATATATATATATATATATATATATATATATATATATATACATACATACATACAAGTACATATATATTCATGTGTGTATTCATGTATCTATCTATCTATCTATCTATCTATCTATCTATCTAACTATCTATCTATCTATATATATATATATATATATATATATATATATATATATATATATATATATATATATATATATATATATATATCTAACTATTTATCTATCTTCCTACCTACTTACAAACGTAGATAGATGATATATATTATATTAACCCGAAGTCTTTTGAATCTCATCAGGGTTTCCTTTGTTGAGTCAATAACCTTCAACTTGTTCTTAACATTATCTACGCATTTTTCACCAGTGTTAATTACATTTCACTTTGTTTGCAAATGCCTCTTCTTTCCTATGCCGGTCTACTTACATACATCATGCATACACCGTAGATCAGCTTTTCTCAACCGGCGTTCTACGGGACACTAGGGTTCTGCAACAGATTCCTAGGGGTTCCTCAAGAAAGAGTGAAATAAACTCATGCTAATTTCATGATCACAATATTACTATACATGCACAACATTATTGGTTATTGTAATATTGTAATATAGGCATCATCCTATCTAACCTATTATGTTATCAAAAAATATAACTATATATTTATATATGGTGGGGCGACAAACACAGACACACAACTACATACATATACAAATAAAGGTTATGAAGGGTATTGGAGTCAACCAAACCCTAAAGATACAAGCAATACCGAATAAGTGCTATATACCGACTAGTTTTGCCCCTGTCGTTGTAGCAACATGAGTGGGGAATATAACATACGTCGTGTATTAGCGTGTGTATGTATAAGAGAGAAAAGGATAAAGAGACCAATGGCAAAGTTAGAATTATATTTTATGGATAAATCTAACTTTGCCATTGGTCTCTTTATCCTTTTCTCTCTTATACATACATATATATATATATATATATATATATATATATATATATATATATATATATATATATATATATATATATATATATATATACATATATACATATATATACAGGTATATATATAGATATATATGTATATATATATATATATATATATATATATATATATATATATATATATATATATATATATATATGTATATATATATATATATATATATATATATATATATATATATATATATATATATATATATATATATATATATATATATATATATATATATATATATACATTTATATTTATATAAAGGGCCTTATATGTATATAAACGAATAATTATATTCTTGGGAATAGAAATTTCCTTGATGAATGTTTTTACACACTGGCTTCTTGATAAAATTCTTGTAAAAGAGTTTTATCCTTTTTTGAATTTATTTATCATATATATATATACATATATGTATACACATTTATACTTAAAATGTAGTGGTACGTGCTTATTTCAGTAATCATGTTATTATCTACAATTAGTTCCTTGTAGTGTGGTCATTAAGTACATCTTTCTGCATTAGTGCATCTCCGGAAGTGAATAAGTACTTATTTAATTCGGTATCAATACTTCATCACTTCCCCACTTACGAGTAACTCTCTCTCTCTCTCTCTCTCTCTCTCTCTCTCTCTCTCTCTCTCTCTCTCTCTCTCTCTCTCTCTCCCTCCCCCTCTGTCTCTCTCACTATATCTGTCGAAACATCGGTATTCACAATCACCTTTTCAACAAAAATTAACTAACATCATTTCACAAAATTTTCCACAAATTTACTCCAAATCCTCGCCATAACTCCATACGTCCAAGAGAGTGTCTTATCTCATTTAGAAACCCTCTGTTTAATTCTTATTTTATTGTTACCCATGTTTCTATAATTATATTCAGACAAGTGTTGCGCTCTTCAGTTTTCATATGCAGTCTAGTAATGCTGTGTTACCTGTGTATAATCGCTATTTGAATTTGGAACCAATGAATTGCGATCATATTGGGAGACAACTTTTCATGGTTTCAGTTGGTCACATAGAACCCATTAATCTGTGCGGGATCTATTTAATTGCTTTCTTTGTCTTTCACAATGCAAAGTGGGCCTGTCCGGGATTTGAAATTAGAATATGTAAGTGTACAATATAAAATATTCTGTTCGATGATCTAGCGATGCTCCCTGCCCACCGCCCCTAACATTATGTGACAGAAATTATCTATCATCATATAATTAAGTGCCTGTACACAATCTCACTTTCATACACGAGATCTTTGTTCATATATTTTGTCACTTCTCAGAGCTTAATCATATTCTTACCGTAGAAAATCACAACTGAGTAAACTCTTGTAATACAAACGGATGCGTAGACTAATACCTACGTTCGTAGATTATGCGACTATTTTCGTACATTCTAACAACCAAAGAACAATTTTGAGTGTAGAAGGCATGTGGAGTAGAGTTCGACTTATAATTGGCCATCTAGAGCTTCGGAATATGTCGGGGTCACCATGACGTGCACATGTGGTTATGATGCATGTGTCTGGTGTACCCTTATCAGGCGGGTAGTCATGATAAGTAATTTGGGCTTCGTATATTTGTACCCCAGTTTCACTCTGATGGCATGCACTGTTCTCTCACTCAATAATAGTAATAATAATAATGATAAGGATGATAATAATAATAATAATAATAATAATGATAATAATAATAATAATAATAATAATAATAATAATAATAATAATAATAATAATAATAATGATGATGATGATGATGATGATGATGATGATGATGATGATGACTTTTTAAATATCGGACAAAATACCTTGTGGTGTTTTGTTCATTCTGCCGGCACTTTACTCTGTTATTTCAAAGCCCACTATAATTTTGTTTTTTTTCATTCTTTCGCACTCGTACCAGTGAAGTGTTATAATCAATGGTAACAACTAACCACCTCGCTTTAAATTCACTGGACTTCTACTTAAATTAGTAGCAATTCTTATTGTTAATTGAGCATGTCAGCAGCTTAAGCCATAGAAGACAAGGTATTCAACGCATATTGAATTCCGGATATAGGTGTGGTTGACATTCGGATGCCAAAGGAATCTGATATCTGAGACAATTATATTAATTGTATTGCTACTTACTATAATCAAATTTGAAATCGGTGAAATAAGAAAAATGAACATGTCAGACGCCACACCTATCATGTTCAGTAACTGTCATGTCATTACTTTCGCAATAATATACAGCTGACACAGGCGCATACATACAAGCATTACAAGTAAGTAACCGCGTATGGTTATGTCTACATAAGTAATAATGTATGCGGAAGGGTGAATGTATTGTAGGTGAGAATGTGTATGTGTTTACATATATCTAAACTTGTGTATGGTGCATATATATATATATATATATACACTCACACACTCATACACACAAGTGTGAATGTGTGTGTGTGTCTGTGTGTACGAGTGTGTGTGAAATATATCAATGTACAAATGTGTGCCTGCTGTATATATATGACTTTGTGTACGTGTGTACTTTTTTTTACAGTGTATGTAATTGCATACGCCTACATCATCTTATATATACTTAACAAGCAAGCGCTGAATTGTCAGTCATAGGTTATGGAGTGTAATGACCTTTAGTTTTCTGTCCCACAGTTTAGTGTTCAAATGTTGTCGGTCAATTTTGTCGTTGATTCTCTCAGTCGATAAATAAATGCCTAGGTAAATGATGCTGAAGCCCTTTCAGCAGCAACCTTTGTTTCAGAAGTAAGTGAAGAGACGTAGCAGAAAGAGGATTCCCGTGTCTTCTCATCAATATATCCCCCACCAATGCCAATTGCGAAAGCGTTGTACACTATGAATATCATGGTGCCATTGCATCATGAATGAAAACACCATGGATAGGCCGGGTCAGTAAACTGTGGGATATCCATCTATATTGTGTGGTGGCAGAAGATAATCGAACATGTGCTAGGAATACTCATGAAAAGACTAATGAGACAGCTTCTGGAATGGAAAACCAGAGAGATAAAGCACAGGAGGCGAGACACGCTTTTCAGGATATTTGGTTAAGAACAGTGGAAAGGACGTGACACATATGGGCCTAAGAGGGAAGTAGGTGCATTTCAGGGATTGTGACCTAGCTCTATGGAGATCTCTCATCATGTGGAGTTCTATGGAGGGAGGGAGGGAGAAAGTAAATCTAAGATTAAGACATATATAGATCGCTAGCCACTAAACCTTTTACTATTTTCTCTCCCTGTTTATTTCTGTGTTCCTTTCTGTCGAAGAGCGTAGGCTCGAAACATAAAAGACTTTCTCACTTCCCGAGCGTTAAACTAATATATCTGTGTGTTGTTTACACACCCGTCTTCGTCTTTTCTTTTTGTAAATTCTCACTATATATATATATATATATATATATATATATATTATATGAAGTATACGTCTATCATATATATATATGTGTGTATGTTTATGCACACACACACACATACACTCAGCATTAAAATAAAAGCTACTATAGTTTCGTGTCGTGGAAACACGATAATCCAGCAGACATTTTTATTACCTGCCCTGCACCTCCATCGATCCTTCACATGGTTAGTCCTATTTAATTGGCATATCTTTTTTTTGCAATTTCAGTCGCCTTATCCAGCAACTATCTTGATATGGATGGATTAAATTGCTACAATATCAAACTGTAAATCTGGATGTATATTATCCTATAAATTCCTACGCAAGTCTATGATAGTGCTGCTATTTGCCCATTGTGGTAGCTTAGTAGTCTCTCTAAAACTACCACAAAGGATAAATAGCGAAGATGAAAGATATGACTGCATGGATCACTCACCTTCAAAATAAGAACTACAAGCCTTTTCCAGCTAATTTGTTATTGCATATAACTCTCATTCTGATAATGGGCTTTGTAAGACCTAACACTCGGTCTCACGTCAGTTTTATCCCGAATGAGATATCAAACATTGTTGGTTTTAATTGATGGTAGCGACTTAAGGATTTCTATTCATTGTCTATAAACCAAAGGGTCTTGCGTTCTAAAAGTATGAATTAACTTGATCACTACATATTACAAAATATATAAACTATTTTCTGGTGATGCTAACATTTTCATTATATTTATAATTGCAAAATTTTCATTTATAATTCTTTATTTTTATGATTAGTTTAGTTAGTTTCGCTGGAAGCTATTATAAATATAAACAGTCAACTATAGAGATAAAGTGATAGAAACGAAGAAGAATATCTATATACATATGTATATATGTATATATACATACATATATATATATATATGCATACACACACACACACACACACATATATATATATATATATTATATGAATGTGGGTGTATGTAGAAATGAATATATATTTGTGCCTGTTTGGACATATGTACCCATATGTATATATATGTAAATGTGTAGGTGTATATATATATATATATATATATATATATATATATATATATACACCAGTATAATATATGCGTACATACTTATAACGCTGATGAGAATTATGGTGCGCATGATTAAAAAATAACAGAATTCATTTCGAAATTAACTGAAATTTCAACTGAATGAACAAACACAACAAAATCGAGAAAGTCCTAGCAAAAAAATTTAAAAGAAATAAAAATGAGAATGAAAATTAAAATATAAAAACAAGTATTTAAATAAAGAAATAGAAAATGCAATTCCGAGATCGGAAACTTTTTCGAAAGTTCCTGTTGGAAACATGTAATACGATATTATTAATTAGCCAGAGGATCTATTTCAGTTTTGAATAAATAATAACATTCAGAAGTAACATTGGCAAAATTTCGTAAGATTTTGTAATTGAAGTCTTTATTGAAATTGGAATTGTAGCAATGCAAAACAAATGAAACTGGGGAAACACAGAAATGTAATTTCTAGATTTATTTAAAAAAGAAATGATTTCTTTTTCAAAATCAGACAGTTCCATTAATTTCGATCTTTTTATTGCACAAGAAAAAGAAGAAAAACAAAGATTTCAAAGTCTCTTTTTTGCTATTCCTTTTCGTTAGACAGTAAATAATGACTTGCCGTGAGGTGTGCATTTATGACATGTTTGAAACTATTCCGCACCGCTGAACTATTGAAAATTTCAAAGCAAATGTGAAAGCATGTTCTTTAATTTTTTCTTTTGTATTTGTGTGGTATCGGTTTCGGAGCAAACAGATAAAATGTAAACCTCTATCAACTGATTCACTCATGTATGTCGAATAACTTGAATGACAAGAAATGAATCGACAGTAAGGGATTAATATTACAAATTGCGAATTAAAAGTTTCGCTTAATTAGTAAATAAATGTAAAACATGGAAGGGTTACATTTGTGCATACATAGAGAGAGAGAGAGACAGGCAACTTCCTTTAGGCGAAAAGAAGAACTTCATGAATCTGATAATGTTCAAATCTGATTAAATGTAAGTGAATTGGGTGGGGCACAATGAGTAATATTTACAAGATTTTTAGTTTGATTAAAAAAGATTTACAAATGTTTACTACCTGACGAAATTTATATCAGTTAAGTAATTGACCTCTAAATCCACTAAAAACACTGTAACATTCAGAACACTCAGAAAAGGATCCTACTTTCTCCTTGAGCATATATAAGACAAATGTTAGTATGGCAAAATGAATAAGACAAATTAAAGTAAATTTGCCTTTTCAGTTCTCCAGAATTATATTCATAAAAAAGACTCGAAATATATTAATATCCATTCTTAGACATCAGAAAAAAACAGAAATGAAACAATAGTTGAAAAAATATCTAGGTCAAATGAAAGAGAATCATGGAAAAATGGCACATGATATGAAATTAACGAAACTTGTCTAAATCTGAAACTTCGACCTGTTGGAGTGGGTTTTTTACCTGTTGGTGTGGCTCTCTTCCTGATATACCCGTACACCGAGCTGTGTAAGAGAAGAAATTATTTAAATATGTCATTAGTCATTTTGCCCGCTTTAGGCATTTGTAAATTGAAATCTATCAGATTAGATATTCCGGAGAACATAAATTGACTTGGAATGAAACAGTGAAAAGTATTTTTTGATTGTTAAGCATTAAAAGTCATCCAGATATTTTTTTAGCAGTGTCAATTACAATCGGGTCAAAATTGAGGAAATCTTTCCTGATAAAAGTACTTGTCACCGGATTATATTTCGAAGTCTCTCAATTTCAGCAGCAACGACAATATAAACAACCTGTACTCACAAAGATGATGCAGTTGTACAAAAGGATGATGCAAAAGTTGCACTGTAATAGTTACAAATAAGTAAAGAATAAAGAACTCGGAAATTACTCATATTGACCTACCTACTCACTTTACCTTATACCTCTTCTAGTCATTTATTTCGTTGGATCGTTTAGTTGACAAATTCACCCTAAGCAGTATTTGAACTTGCAATGCTACAGAAAACAATAAATTTCGTTCGTTGTTCCACACTTTCCGTCAGTTCTCCGTCCTTTGTAAGAAAATCGATGTAAAATATACATAGTAATTACCTTATTTTGATATATAACAGAAAGGTTCCTCATTATAAACATACTCTCCCTTAAGATACTTCAAATTAAGAAAATTGATATGACTCAAACTGTGAATGGAAACCATCTTGCAGGCCAGACCTTTTAGGAGATTATCTTACGTTTACAACGGTTAGTATTAAGTATAGACTAAGTCAATGTCCTTTTTGTAATAGGTCCAAAACCTGAAATTTCAGGTGAGTGGGCTAGTCGATCACCTCGATTCCAATGCGCACCTGGTTGTTATCTTACTGACTCCGAAATATGAAAGGCAAAGTCGACCCCAGCGGAATTTAAATGTAGAACGTAAGAACGGATGAAATGTCACAAAGCATTTTGATCTGCACGCTACAATTCTGCCAGCTCGCCGCCATAGCACTAATTAATATATGAAACTTGTGTTTTGTCACGGGATCACTTCCTAGGCCACAAGCTAGGACCATTAATTTTGTAAGTAGCGTGAAGATAATATGCTGGAAATAAGAACTGAATATTTGGAACAACAGCGGTTTGGCAGCATTGTATTTGTTTCAAACGTTTAGCTCGTTTGATGTACTCTGATAGTGTATTTGCCATTATCGAACATATGAAAAAATAGATATTTATTTGAGTAATTTTGAATTTTGTCTCCTAAAGTTATGTCACTATTGCTAGGTATTTGAATGTCAAAGTTGTGACCAGGCACTTATCAAATGAATATATGTATGGAAAATATTTGGTTTGAGTTTCAAATGTTATTCAGTATTTCGACGAAATATGAAACGAGATTGGCATATCTTATCCACTGCCATTTAGATGAGATGTCTTGCTTTGAAGCAGAGTTTTCAAGCTTTGATTATTATATATCTATAGTTAAGGAAACACGTTATGCAAACGTTGGCATAGCTTATATGCAGATGTTAAACTAGTACACCACACTCGCTAAAATTCATTGTCGATCAGAAAGTGATGTAATAATTTCTGTGATGACAGAAGCATTTCCGCAGTACCTACTAAGCAGTTTAGCGAATACATTGTATTAGGATAATTTAAATACGATAGACATAGATATAACTATTGCCGCGCAGAATCAACTAGTAAGATTCTGTGATCGTTGAACCAGCTACAAATAACGAGAAAATTTCTTTTCAAACAACACGCAACGGTTTAAAGAACGAAACTACTCAATACATAATATAATCGTGGAATAAATAAAAAGTTATGAGCGTGATTGATTAAGCATTTAATCATATCTCGTCTCGATCAGGCGTTATAGAACAATAACTATTTTCGGAAGAGTAGTCATTGTAAAGTATTTTATGAATTCGAAAAATTGCGATGCTCAACATCACACACACACACACACACACACACACTCTCTCTCCCATGTGCGCACACGCACTCCTATAAGTATGTTAAAAACAACTGAGCTGGAGTAATAGTCAGAGGAGATCAACGACACAGACGAATGCTGGCATATGAAATAGCATGCAACATTCACTCTATATTTATTTAAATTATCTCCGCCTTTTTGAGGATGTGTTGTACTGATTTTGCCGTGTATCGCAGGTGGAATATATGTAGCTGAAGGACCCTGAAACCTTAATTCAAAGAGTAGGTGGTGCGGTTCGCCAAATAATTTACCGGAAACTGATGAGGAGCCATTCCTTTTTAAAACTGCAATATACAAAACAAATGAAGTTGATCTGCAATAAGAACATAGACTTGTTTTCCTTTAGTTCCTTCTACAAGCTGTTTGACCAATGAGGTAGCCCACACGCCGTCGTTCGACCAGCTAGAAACATCAACTAAATCTCTCTTGTATCACATGCTGTCTTCTTTTAAAATTCATGAACATAATGCATATTGTCATCAGAACATCAAAACAAAACAAGACAATTATAGTGTCAAAATTTGCCACAAGGGTAGAAATTTGGGGGGAGGGGATGAGTCGAGTACATGGACCCTAGTTTTTAACTAGTAATTATTTTATTGAACCTGAAAGGATGAAAAGTAAAGTCGACCTCGGAGGAATTTGAACTCAGAACGTAGCAACGGGCGCTAACGATTCTGCCAGCTCGCCGCCTTAAAACAAGAAAGTAATATGAAGGGAGGGAGAATCACTGTTAATCAGAGAACTTTTTACTTGCAACAAAACAACGCATACACTTAGATTTAATAACTAGAACTTATCTAACAATCCTAAGTATATAAAGCACAAATTATTTTGCTGGGGCATAAACTCGTCACTGTGATGAGTTCCTTTTCCTGTTGCAGACATATGATATTGTGTACGCCGTGAGGAGACGAAGAATCTAATGATGTTTCCAAAAACCACTCATGAATTTATAAGTTCTGCCCACGGTAACTACTAGCAGACCCCACGCGCATGTGGTATGTGTGATTTGCGTACACACCCTTATACATACTGTCATGAAGCCACGCCAACTTACACACTAACATATACATGCATATATATATATATATATATATATATATATATATATATATATATATATATATATATATATATATATGAATATATATAAAGAACATATATATATATATATATATATGTATATATATATATATATATATATATATATATATATATATATATATATATATATATATATATGTATGTATGTATATATATATATATATATATATAGATAGATAGATAGATATATGTGTGTGTAAATGTAATCAGATACATATGCAAGTGCAAATACGACACACATATCAATGAATATGTATGTTTGTGCGTGTGTGCGTGTGTGTGTTATTCGGACATAGAAAGATCACCTTTACTTTATCTCTTTGAAAACATGCTTTTCTGTTATCACGCCAATATTCGAGTTTTATGAACGATATTTTTATGTTTTCTTATTAAGTCTTTTACATTTAGTTCGAAGCAATAATGTCGTTATCTCCAAGAATTTCATTTTCGAGATTGACAGAAAGTCGAACAAGATTATTAGAAGAGTGGCTAATACTACTCAGAAATGTCTGTTCTTTTCAAACATCTAATAATTTCCTGATGATTTTGACCGTGCCAAGGACGCTAAAGTTGTGTACCAGTTTACTGGATACCCAATCTCATTTCTATTATATTCCTCTTGATGCTTCTGATACTTTCCCAAATAGGTGATTTGGACGGTGGTTATTAAGAATGCTTTTGGGTGTTTACAAGGACAAACTGAATACGCTCTTCTGAAAGACTCTGAGGTCAGGATTGTGGACAATTCCAAGAGGTCTTTATTATGTCCGTACTGAAAAGAGGTATTGCTTCTTGGTGACAAATTCTACAGCCACAAATGTGCTAGCAACTCAATTTCACACAGAGGGACGAAGTTGTCCTTGCATGCATTCATCTACACTCCATTTTATTGCTGACTTGTGGCTTTATCTGACATAACGCAAGCATGCACACGTACACATGCATACACATGCAAACACACACATAGACACACACTCGAAGACACACATAATAAAAAAATGAAGAAAAACATCACATTTATTGCAAAGTATGTTAAATTTCTCCAGTCAGTATTGCACTCTCGTATATTTTATTTTACCTTGTAATATTATCGATTATCATTTAGGAAGAGGTATTTTGTAGTACTAGCTAAATATACATTCTTGATTTCATGTGTACCTGCCAAATTTATGTGCTCTCTTTATGTATTGTTTATACGGAGCTGATGAATTCTTATACGCACTCTATACACTTCTATGTGTATATGCCTTGTTAAATACATTTACGCGCGTGTTGTGTGTGAGAGTATGTTGTGTGTGAGTGTGCGTGTGTATGCAATATTGATTATTTGTGTGTGAGTAAATATGTCAGAGCGCATGTTTTTATTATAAATCAATAGAACACATAATGAGTTATGATCGACTGTCATTGCAAAGAAGAGTCTGATATGGAAGATAAGGCTTTAGATAAGAACCATAAGGAATAGTTTAAAAATAAATAGCTAAAACAGCTAGGATTACAGAAAACGGGAGTGAGGTAGGATGTAGACACGGACTATAGGGAATTGAAATAATGAAAAATCTAAAATCAGGAGAAGAAAAAGCTGTATGGAAGAGGATTGTACATGAAGAAAAATTTTAATGGAGAGTGAAATAATTTCACATATTTTTGCTTAGAAGAATTTCTATTTTCGCTTTTAGTATGCCACTTAATAAACCCAGGAAACCACTTTGCAGCAGATATATTGATTATCAACTAAATCAAACAGCCGTTAAAATTGGTTGTGAATATTTAATCTGTCAGGTTTACTTTACATAATTTCACTGTGGTAATTTATAGGTGATAATTTAATTTCTATATGTTATACGGTACGGAAATTTAAACTATAAAGAAAAAAACGACCACCGAGAAGTTGAAAATAAGATCGTCATGGGAATTAAGACGAAACTATATGTGAAGGGAAGTGCTTTTTGGTAAAAAATGCCTCCATTAACGTGTCCGAACTTTAGAGTTATTAATTGCAAAACGTTGTTGTTACAAACGGTACAGTTAAAATGAATTATATGAATTGAAAGAAAAGAAATTCAGTTCAACTAAGAAAAATATAGAAATGCTGGATTTAGAATTGTTTTAATTATTGACATATATATGAATACAGAGATTGTTGAATAGAAGAAATAAAATGGTCTCAGTTTCGAAATGAAATAACATGCACAGAGCTTCCAAGACTCGAACTGAGAAATTCTCCTCAACAACTTGTCTTTCTAATATGAAAATCTTCCTAATGTTTTACGGATAACTTCTTGACTACAAATTTCGCAAGAAAATTAGAAGCTTCTCATAGAATGAAATAGTTCAAACTGCTTATTGAAACCCAGAACTTGCTCATATCTCACAAGATCTTGTATATCTAAACTTATGAGTTAATACGGTCTGCGTCTCATGATAATAATCTTTTGTGTCTATGTTTTACACCAGCTTCATTACTTCTAGTGACTTGAAGTGTCACTTTCTTGCCAGAAGCCAGATCTATTCTGGACACCTACGTAAACTGTTTATGTCTTATATATAGTTACACAAAACTTTCTGTGAGGGTACACACGCACACACGCACGCACACACACACACACACACACACACAGATACACACACATATGTATATATATATATATATATATATATATATATATATATGCATACACACAAAGGAATATCAATGATGAAGATTATCAGACCATGACTTGATCGACACAACTTACATATTGAAACACCAAGTGAAGTAGGAATTCAGCAAATTCTAAACAATTCTTACAAGAAACTACTTTTCCTATAAGGTATTCCACTTACAAGTCTGATGTTAATCATTCACAAAACAATCGAGCATAAAGCTAGATTCAAATGTACAAGAAAAGGAAAATCAATTTGTTGTAAAATAACATGCGTATCAAAGCTAATATATCTGTAGGGTAGTGAGAACAGAAGAAATTACCATGAAAAACAACGGTTAACAGTTGCAGATGATGTGAGCTTTAGGAAAAGAAGTGATTTACCATAAAAACTACAATTTACCATGCAAATTAAGAACATTTCTTGGAAATAAATGTAAAAATTGAAATTGAAAAGCTCTCAGTCGTTAAGGTAGCTCCGAGGTTAGGCGTGGGTGTTGCAGGGTGACGTAAAGGAAGCATACTCCTGTGAATTCAAGCTGGAATCTTCTTTGATTCAAATTAAAACTTTATTTATTTTATTCACAAATATATTATTTGTAGTCTTTTTTTCTTTTAAACATATATTTATATATGTTTGAAAGTAAATTTTGACAATTCTTTTTCAAAGCAAATTTCTTTCTAT
This sequence comes from Octopus bimaculoides, assembly GCF_046866305.1. Lineage (NCBI taxonomy): Eukaryota > Metazoa > Mollusca > Cephalopoda > Octopoda > Octopodidae > Octopus > Octopus bimaculoides. Next base: position 135,410,183 of record NC_142930.1, read on the forward strand.
TTAACAAATAAATTTAATCTTTTTCTAGTAATGATTAACTAAAACTCAGCTTTCTTTAGAAGGAAGCCAATTATCATTTACTTAGTTACCCTCATTATCCACACACAAAACAAAAACAACAGCAACAACAAAAACTTTATTTGCAACTGCAATACTACTCAGTTTCAAATGAAGGAAATATGTTAACTACATAGTTACAGCATCTATTACTGAAAGAGAAAAACTGTGCCATCGCATTGTATCAACTGCAGTATACATTTTCCTTGTATGAAATATGGAACAGTTAAATGTTGATACTACAGCAATTTCAACGAGGTACTGAGTTCAGCTTTAGGATATTTACTTGAGCGTTATGTCATGCCAAGCATACAATGTTTTCTTTAGGTATTCAAAATCGCCCCTCTACAAACCCCTTGGAATTTACATTTGCAATTAATTCCTGTACTCTGTATGAGACAGAGATTAATAATATAACAGATGCCACTCGAACGAAGGAAAATTATAAACTTAACACTTTTGCGAAATGAACCTACCTCCCTTACAAAATACATATTGTGCCAGTGTGAAACAATTACTTTATCCTATAAACACGGGTTTCTTTTGTTTGTTATCATTGCTTGGATCACCTTGTCCCCGATTGAACAAATCTATGGTCAAATGCCTTTCAGCTGTTATCGCTTTTACGGATGTGAAGGAATACGCTGCCTAGCGCGTCCTTTCTTCTTTTTGAGGCAGTAGGATATGATTCGAGACTGGTTTTGTAGCTATTTTTAGATGGTGAAATGACAACATACAGGATCCTTCGTTGAAATGTCTTTTCACTGGCGCATTACCAATATTATAAATGCAAATACAATGGGATTTCGGATTTATTTATAAATGAGTAAAATAGCTTTTATAATGAAAACTAAATGAAACAATTTTAAGCAGTTATCAAAATGATGTTGCGGCCTGCTGCTTCTACTAGATGACGTTGCACTGTAATTGTGACAGATATTCTGGTCGGATTTGTCTGGCATATACTCCCATAACCTTAGGAGAAAAAATATTATTTTGTAAATTTAGTGCCATCTGAAAGTCATCTGCGATAAAATCAGAACGAAATAATTTAACTATAAATTGAAATTCACACTAATTTGAAACATTTTAGCATAGTGTCTGTTTTAATACTTACTTGCTACATTGAAGGAAAATGTGAGTAAAATGCGACGAATAAAAAGTATATTAATTTGAAAGAATAAGAAAAAAGTGTATTTGAAATCAACTGAAACACAATATACATAGAATAAAAGTATTAAGGATAAGTTTCTTTAAATTTAATTAAGAGTAAACATCATTAAAAGTGGGATGGTCAATAACCTTAAATAGAATATACCACCTGGAAATGTCAGGGATGCATGATAGAGGACGTATTTCAATTAAAGCTGTGCTTAAGATTACATTGATCGATAAAAACGTGCAACATAGAAATAAAGGATAATTAATGAATAGGAGAATATTTACTATGCTCACTGTGCACACGTAAATAGATCCATTAGAGGTTTTTGTTGATATGTGTGTGTGTGTGTGTGTGTGTGTGTGTGTGTGTGTGTGTGTGTGTGTGTGTGTGTGTGTGTGTGTGTCTGTGTGTGTCTGTGTTTGTCCCCCTAGCATTGCTTGACAACCAATGCTGGTGTGTTTATGTCCCCGTCACTTAGTGGTTCGGCAACAGAGATCGATAGAATAAGTACCAGGCTTACAAAGAATAAGTCCCGGGGTCGATTTGCTCGACTAAAGGCGGTGCTCCATCATGGCCGCAGTCAAATGACTGAAACAAGTAAAAGAGTAAAAGAGTAAATATATATATATATATATATATATATATATATATATATATATATATATATATATATATATATATATATACACATGATTATAGGTGTATGTATACATGTGTGGATATGTACATTGGTACATATTTTGTTACCTAAATGATAAAGAAACTACAAGCGTAGCTAGCAGAAACGTTAGCACGCCGGGCGAAATGCTTAGCTGTATTTCCTCTGCCACTACGATCTGAGTTCAAATTCCGCCGAAGTCGACTTCGCATTCCATCCTTTCGGGGTCGATTAAATAAGTACCAGTTACGCACTGGGGTTGATATAATCGACTTAATTTGTTTGTCTGTCCTTGTTTGTCCCCTCTGTGTGTAGCCACTTGTGGGTAGTAAAGAAGTAAGAAACTACAAGCGTAGCGTCTTAGTGGCTTACTTTTATTGCTGACGCACAGAGTACGCTATAAGTTGCAAAGTTTTTTTTATCAGTTGAACCTTGTTAATGTTTGAATAAAAATAGCAAAAGAGGAAATATACCGGCATTTCATATCATTTATGTGAAAACTGCTAATGCAATACTCTGAGTGTGGCAATCCATATATTAGATATTTGCAAGGAAAAGAAAAGAAAAAAAGAGCAAATCAGAAAGGCAGAATACCCAGAAGCAACATCGCAGATTTTAGCAAAGCCTGATATTATTTCAACCGCCATTTGAAAGCTGAAATTTTTCATTCTGGAACGTGTCGCCCACGGAAAACCCTCCTCAGCATGTGAAAGTATGGTGGGTGGCCTTTAATTGGAGTTAGTTAATTGCAGACAGCCTGGCCATTGACATATGTTGTACTGATTTGCATTGTCGCATAGAGCAGATCTCTTCGGATAAGGTTCGGAAATTGACATATATATATACATATATATATATATATATATATATATATATATATATATATATATATATATATATATATATATATATATATATATATATATATATATATATATATATATATATATATATATATGTATGTATATATATATATATATATATATATATATATATATATATATATATATATATATATATATATATATATATATATATATATATAGAGAGAGAGAGAGAGAGAGAGAGAGAGAGAGAGAGAGAGATTGATTGATTAAAAGTGTAGGTGGCATACGGGTGGGTATATATTTATTAAAAAAGTTTGAAAACGCCACGATATAAATTAAATTTTAATTTTTAATTTTCTCAGAGATATTTTACAGGTTTCGGTTCTTGAAAAACGAACCTTACCAAAAATGCATATTTTTGAAAAGGTAATTAGAAGACAAGTTCATAATTGTTTCTTACTGGTATCAACAGAGTCCACGTGGAAGCTTTTTATGTGTGGTGACATAATGGCTGTCTAGTGCGTTGACTTGAATCGTTGGCTGTAGTCGTAGTTGTGACCGTATTGGTAATGATAAACGGGAGTCATATGAAGCATGCATTGATATATACATATATATGTATATATATATATATATAAATATATGTATATGTGTAAATATACATGTAGATATCCATATATATATATATATAAAAGCATATAGATATATATATATGTATATATATATATATATATATATATATATATATATATATATATATATATATATATATATATGTATATGCAATCTTATATTGCAGTTTACCTACTCAATATACTCTTTCAGGTATATATATATGTATATATATGTGTATATAGATATATGTATAGATATATATACATATATATGCGTATATCTGTATATATGTATATACATGTATATGCAGTCTTATATTGCAGTTTACTTACACAATATGCTCTATAAATGTCTTACCGTCCATCATTTCTAACAGAAAAAAGGACGGAAGTACTGATAGGTTATTGATTAAGCGTTAAAACATTACGGTACGCACGTTCATATACCTACGCACGCACACACACATACTTATAGATCGCTTTATAGACCTATTGTTCTATATAAAAGATAATAAACTATGCTGTTGAATAGGTTTGATAAAGGCTGTAATATTGACAACCAATACGTTTTAACATATACATACACACATACACACATAAATACATACACATACATACACACACACACACACACACACATATATATATATATATATATATATATACATGTGTGCCTGTATGTGTGTACATATGTATGTATATATGTATGTATGTATATATGAGAATGTTTTGTTCTGTGTACGGTTTAATGCATAAATGACGTGCCGGAATGGTCAGTTGCACAACATGTTCTCTTAGCGAACACGCATTGCTGCTAGAGACTCCTGATGGTATGTGTGAGTGCAGTACTAATGACATCAACCGAAACAGGATGCTGAGCAAGTGTGAAAACAAAAGCTGTGGAGTGAGATCGTAGGATGGGAGACAGAGAGAGTGTGAGAGAGAGGGAGATAGAGACAGAGACAGAGACGGACAGAAAGTATCTGTACCTAATGTGTTGAGGGCTGAATTAATCGATTGAAACAGATGATATATTTTTTCTTTTTCACAGAGAATTAATAGCAACTTCGTTGTTGGTGTTATTTGCCTCTGAGTCACCATTGGTCAATAAAACTTTTGCTCTAAAACATTACAATGCATCCCGTGTTCCTTGATTTGCAAACTGCAGCGCTCCTTTTCTATTCTTGACTGCGATGTGTTACATTTAGAGATTTTGCTACTATTTCGGACATTTCGAGGTACTACTTACACATCCTTCATATCGCTACTACTTTTGTTTGTGTTATAATTGTTTTCTTTGCAGTTGTTGTTGCTGTTATCGTTGTCGTTGTTGTTCTTGTTTTTGTTTTTGGTGGTGGTGGCTTAGATGGTGGCGGTTTCTTGGCGTGTACGAGCCGTGATTAACAAACAAAACTATACAAGCTATATACGTTCATTGTTTAACACCAAGTTTTCCCTCGTATACATTGTTCTGAATACATTATGTCACTCTCCCCCTTTTAAAACTCTATAGCTCGATTTGTATGATGTTTGTCTTGCTGTTGTTCTTGTAAACGGTCCCTGCGACAACGTCGATAGTATGTGTGATTCACAAAACAGCCCCATTGAGCAGAGACCATACTTAGACCTCTAACGAGCTCAACCTCTATTCAATATTTAATTATAGACATTCCTGCTTCCATGAACAAGAAATACCTTTCACTAAGGCATTGACTACTAAATAACTTCCTACAAAGATGTACTATCACACTTCTGTTAGCGGATAAGGTCACAATAAAGGAAATCCTCGCCTATTATTAAACCTCATCATTGAAGTGTAGTCTTCTGAAAACTTCACTAACTTTATTACACACACAGACGTTATATATAAACGTTAGCATCATTCCATTGATGTGAGGCGCAACAATCGAGCCTGCTTACATAGCTAAGTTGATAGAGATGGTTTTCAAAACGTGATTTGAATACTTTGAGCACACTTGTGTTCTTCTTCTTGGTGTAACGTTGGTTGGTGCGCAATCTGTCTCGTCCCAAAATAGCACTTTTCTACGTTGATGTGTTAAGTATGTAACGGGTATGGATGCACAAGACATTTTAATGTTAGCTACTTATTAGGGTCGTTGAAGTGTAGTGTCATTAAAAGCCGGACGAAAATTTTGGCCAACTCTATATATGTATGTGTATACACACACACAAGCATATGTGTATGTGTGTGTATGTGTGTGTATGTGTGTGTGTGCGAGTGTATGTATGTATGTATATATGCACATACTATGAGTGGAACCATATGGCTTTGTGGTTAGGGTGTTGGACTCTTGATCATAAGATTGATATTCCGATTCCTGAACCGAATGCATCATGTTCTTGAGTAAAACACTGCCTTTCACGTTGCTCCAGCCGACTCACTGAGGAATATATTTATACAAAACCGGGAAACCAGGTTTATGCTCGGTAAGGAGTATAACCAACACACACACACACTCACTCATATATATATATATATATATATATATATATATATATATATATATATATATATATATATATATATATATATATATATATATATATAGATTGGTGACGCTGCGTTCGGTCATGTAAAAACAAATAGTAAATGAGTATATGCATATATGCGTACAGGTATGTTCATACCGACATCCACCTGTATGTATAGGTGCATATCTGGGTACAGGACATTGCAAACAAAACGTAGACGAGAAAACACACAAGCCACATAGAGAACATTCTTCTTCATCAGCTACCTCCGTTTTAACACCGGCGTTTCGAAGAGCTGGGCAGGACGCATCGCTAAAACGGCTCTTCCCATGGACCGCAAATTAAATTTGTATACACAAATTAAACCTTGCCATGGAGGAATGTAGTGGCGGACAAAAAACAAGACAGGAAAACAAACAGAAAAGGCTATACGGCCAGACGGGAAAAATTATGTGTATGAACGCTGTGAGGCACGAACTTGAAAGTGGGGACGAAGTAAGTTCGCGTGTTTGCTCGGCGATAGCCAAGGAAGAAAAGGATTATTGACCGGAAGCATGTGACCATGCCGGTGTAAGGGGAAGAGAGAGAGAGAGAGAGTGGTAGAGGGAGAAATAAAGGGAGGAAGTAGAAGAATAGGTGAGTAACGAGAGGAAAAGAGGAAGAGAGGAAGTACGAGGGGGGAAAAGGAGATACGTTGTAGTAACAAAGGAAGAACGAGAGGGGTAAAGAGAGATACGTAGTAGTAAACAGAGGAAGAACGAGAGGGGGAAAATTGAGGAGAAAGAGAAAGAGATAGCGCGTTCATACACATAATTTTCCCCGTCTGGCCGTATAGCCTTTTCTGTTTGTTTTCCTGTCTTGTTTTTTGTCCGCCACTTCATTCCTCCATGGCAAGGTTTAATTTGTGTATACAAATTTAATTTGCGGTCCATGGGAAGAGCCGTTTTAACGATGCGTCCTGCCCAGCTCTTCGAAACGCCGGTGTTAAAACGGGAGTAGCTGATGAAGAAGAACGTTCTCTATGCGGCTTGTGTGTTTTCTCGTTTACGTTTTGTTTGCAATGTCCTGTACCCAGATATGCACCTATACATACAGGTGGATGTCGGTATGCACATACCTGTACGTATATATGCATATACTCATTTACTATTTGTTTATATATATATATATATGTATATATATATACGCACACATCCATATATAGAACTGACCAAAGTTTTCGTCCGGTTTTTATTGACACAAAACTTCAACTACCATAATAAGTAGCCAACATTAAAATGGCTGGTGCATCCATACCGGTTACACACATCAACGTAGTACAGTGCTATTTTGGGACGATACAGATTGGGCACCAACCAACTTTACACCAGCAGGCAGACCACAAGTATGCTCCAAATATTCAAATTAGGTGTTGAAAACCGTCTCTATCAACTTTGTTATGTAAGCAGGCTCAATTGCTGCGCATCACATCAATGGAATGATGCTAACGTTGACCACCGATCCTTTGGTGAAGAGAATGGAGACAGATGACAATAAATGGATTGTCTATAACAATGTGAAGTTCAAACGGAGCAAGTGCAGTGGAGCACCAGAAAGAACCGCAGAAATTGGACTTTGCCGGAATAAGGTTACGCTTTCAATTTGGTGCGATTACAAGGGTGATGATGTCTTTTATAGTCATCCTCCCATTAGAGAGGTTCAATAAATTTGGATGTGTCTGAAGTGTGCATGTATGTGTACACATGCATGCACAGCACAGCTGCACATAAATACGCACACAAACTAGGTAGAAACGCAAACTTATACGGACATATACACGCGCGTGCACACGTACATACACACGCGGACAACATAGACAGGAGAGACACAACCGCAAGTACTAAATACACGCACTTATATATCAGGCACACAAACACACACACACACACACATACACATACACACACACACACACACACACACACACACACGCATATATATACTAACTTTGCGATGCTGACGACATAAACATACACACAAATACCTGTGCACACACATAGCTGATACATACGCACACCACACCTCAGGTAATACACGCTCTGACAATAACGATCTGCTGTCGCTTCCACTTACTTGCCAGACAGGCAGTCACCAGCAACATCCCGACCAAACATGTGTTTCGAGGAATTCAGTTTGAATCTGTTGTCGCTTCAGTGTCAGTAGCACTATTAGTGACAAGATGTGAATTGCAGTATCTACAAACCATTATGCACCCTCTACACCCGAATCCGGGAGTGACGGAGTCAGGTTCGAGCCAACGAACCTTTAAGATGCGTGGAGCCAAATCAAACTGTCATTAAATAAATTATAATAATATGCTCATTCACTTATGTGTGTGTATTTATGTATGCATGTATGCATGTATGTATATCGTAAATCCAAAATAGAACAACAAACACAAAAACAAAGCAACAACGCGAGGACGTGGTACATGTAAAGTATTAGCAGACGCTCAGGGAAGGAAAGACGGTTTGACGTTTCGAGCAACGCTTTTCTTCAGAAACAGAGGAATGTCCAATCGAAAGTAAGGCGGAGGAAGAGAATCGCCAACGAAACACATGTGGTTACATTTTGAAATCATATATATACTGATATATATTTATGCTGATATATATATATATATATATATATATATATATATATATATATATATATATATATATATATATATATATATATATACGTATATATATAAAATCAACAGTAACATTCACCCTTCGGGTTTAGGCGCATTTAAGTGTCAAATATACTTCATTTCATATATATACGGCAAATAAGAAAACGGAGAGGATATAAAGCCGACAGACATCAGCCAGTAAACATTCAAGTATGTCTTTGTATGTTTACTGGTTGATGTCTGCCGACTTTATATCCTCTCCGTTTTCTTATTTGCCGTGTAAACCACGGGCAAATTACTTTTTTCCTCCGCCCATGTGTAATATTCAATTGCGAGATTGCCATGCAACAACTAGCACTTGACTATCATTAATTGGATACAGTATCAGCAGTATATTGGATAGGTACTGTCCATTAGTTGGTTTCTCAACCTCTAATTCACACAAATATATATATATATATATATATATATATATATATATATATATATATATATATATATATATATATATATATATATATATATATATATATATATATATATTGGAAGGTTTGGAGGAATTATATATTAGAAAAAAAATTAAGGTACTCAGAAATCTGGATGGTTGTACATTTACAGATTTTTATTATGTCACATGTTTTATAAATCATATAAAGCGCTTTTCACCTAGTCTTGTAGGTTTTCATATATATGTATATATATATATATATATATATATATATATATATATATATATATATATATATATATATATATACATACATGCACAAACACACGCACACACACACACATATATATATACACACACACGCATATATATATATTTGTGTATATGTGTGTCTGTGTATGTATATATATACGTGTTGTATGATATTTGTATATAATGTGGAAGCTTCAAGAGGTAAAATATGGAAATGAAACTAGTCATTACAGCGATAGTATAATTTGTGACTGGTGTATATTATATTGCAAATAGCCTGTGCTATTTTTGTGTGGAAGGAAGCGTTGCAACGGCTCACACATTGTAGTAACTCTCATTCTCTACAACGGCCGCTTAATTATTTCATGAATTAAAGGAATACGTTTACATTTCTATTTTTGTTACAGCTGGGCTTTCTCCTATACATAGATACATATATACATATGCACGTGTGTGTGTACATAGTTATGTATGTTCTTTTCAAGTAGGATCACTGGGTTTAATTTTCTCTTTGCTAAGCCACTTCTCTGAAGATGGCTATTTCTCTCATTTATAATTTATAGTCTATTCTCTGCAAATTGCAAATAATTTATTCTGATATACAAAATACTTTTATGTTTGACTCATAGTTGCCGCATTTTTTTTCTCTATATTTTGCTTTTTTTTTTTTGCTCACTACTTGTTAATGCTGTAACTTCAAAGCTGGAGTGGTATATTCTTACATTATTGGCGTCGTATTATGAAGAAAAAAATAAACATTTAGATTCATTTTAACGTATCCACATCCTCACATAGATATATGACTTTAATATTAGAGTATTTATCATATACACGTACGTGTATATGATAAATATAGATATAGGTATACAGATATATACATATATATTTATATATGTTATATATTTATATAATATATATGTGTATGGCGTAAGAGCGTGTGTATTTATTTGTACATATAGCTGTCGAATATTATTTCGTCATTAGCAAATATAAAACTCAACATTAGCCAAGCTATTTCAGCTGAGTCCGTTAACTTACTGACAGTATGCAAGTTATTTTTTCATCAAGTACTACATTATTTTGGCTAAATTTACTTTCGTTTTCAATCTACTGTTATACATTTCTGTGTTTATATTTGTATTTTTTCGCACGAACTTTATCATTAGATTATCAGTATTTTAGATGCCTAAACGAGAACATCAAATGTGGTTGATAAGTAAAGAATCTTATAATGTACATATTTTTTTTCATATTGTTGTTGATTCGTACCTTGGCAGGGTAGCAGTATTAAAATTGTGCGTTCTAAACATGACGAATCCCTTCTTTTTCTACGTCAGTAATTCGTTGATTAATCTGTGCTTATTGAAAATCTCAGTTGATTGTGTGACAACATAAAAATTCTAATCACCTCCCTCCACTCCCACAAATGCACTATGCGTATGTGTAAGGGTGCGTTTGTGTGCATATATATATATATATATATGTATGTATGTATGTATGTATGTATAGTGGAGATGCAATGGCCTAGTGGTTAAGACAGCGGTCTCGCGGTCATCGGATCGCGGTTTCGATTACCAGACCGGGCGTTGTGAGTGTTTGTTGAGCGAAAAGACCTAAAGCTCCACGATGGTGGTGAACCCTGCTGTACTCTTTCACCACAACTTTCTCTCACTCTTACTTCCTGTCTTTGTTGTACTTGTATTTCAAAGGGCCAGCCTTGTCACACTGTGTCACGCTGAATATCCCCGAGAACTACGTTAAGGGTACACGTGTCTATGGAGTGCTCAGCTTGCACGTTAATTTCACGAACAGGCTGTTCCGTTGATTGGATCAACTGGAACCCTCGACGCCGTAAGCAACGGAGTGCCAACAAACAAATATATACACATATATATATATATGTGTGTGTGTGTGTGTGTGTGTGTGTGTGTGTGTGTGCGTGTATGTATGTATATATCTTTATATGCATTGTGGTTTGTGTTTACATACAAACACATACACACACACATATATTATCTATAGAAGGATAGAGACAGGTAGTTTAGAGAAACACAGATTTTAAGAAATTAATGTTTACCTCTGTGTATATGTATGTCTATATGTATATGCGTATGTGCAAGGAAGCTCTCTCAATTATGCTTTTAAAACCTCAGAGACTAAATGGAGTAAAGTAGCTCTAAACCTATTATCTGCTCTTAATGCTTGTAGCTGAGCAGACTCCATGAAGACACCCAGTGACCAGGATGAAGCATTTAGCAAAATAACCCCTACTGCGAAAATGACCATGGCGCTATCAGAACTCACATTGCAACGTAGCGTGATAAATAACCCAGGTCATCATTTTTCGATGCACTTCAGTTTCTTTTCTCCACTGACATAGACTTCTTATTCATTTATCTTAAAATTAGGGACTAAATGTGAAGTTGACCGCAACGAATTTGAAATCAGATCTCAAGAATATGAAGAAATGCCGGGAAAAATTACTGTCCGATTGCCTAATGACGATGCCAATTCGTCACTTAACTCAAGATGTCCTTATACATGTTATCTTATTTACATCTTTAGAACAGAGCCTGCGTGAGTTATGATGTTCTCACAATGGATACGGGTCGACTTGTGTTCTACAAACTGTCAAATTTTTGCTGCATCTGGTTATATTATATTGATTCGTTTATTTTGACTCTTTTAGAATTAATTAACAGTTGTAAGTATATAATCTTTCCTTTAAATATTAGTTATCGTTTGTGTATTCGGCATCATGTTGTCTTCTTCTGAGAGAAAAGTCTGGAAACCCGGGTCCACAGAATAAAAGTTAATTAGTGGTTTTTGACATGAAAGAAAATATCTATCATTCCAATCTAGCGATACTTTAGAAACGTTAAATGAATACTTGTATTATAATCAGTAGTTTTCATATGACATTGAGCTTGAAGAAGCAGATATGGTGTTCGGTTCAATATAAGTGTTATTGATCCGTCACAATGTCTATTTAGAAGTCTCTTCTTTGAAGACAGAAAACTTGTAGAGGCGCCTAATTAGAAGGCCAACTGTCTTAGTTGCGAGCTAACTTCAAGACTTGATTCTGCTATTTGCTAATGTCTGCTAATATCTTTCATTCTTTCTTATACTTTCAGTTGGTTGAGTCGATAAAACGCCGACTTTTAGTTTGAAGGGTCAACATTACTTGTTCTGTCGCCAACGTTTTGATCTTCCTCAGGCAAAACTTCTTAAAACTTTATTTGCGCAGTGCCTAGCAGTAAAAAGCTATAAAAAATAATTGCAATTCAATTATAAACAGTATTCGGAACTGCATAATTAACAACCAGTTCTAGATCTTCCTCCGTGAACATAAGGTAGAGGTTACAAAAGAAAAGCCTTAAGACAGAAATTCATTAAAAGCGATCTATTGAGCAACGTATTCTATACAATTATAATAAAAAATTAAAACTTTTCATTGAAATTGTTTTTTAAACAATTTCATTATTTGATAATAGTCTTCTTCCTGTAAAATATGACAATTAAATGAAGCACCAGGTGTAACTTAAAAAGGGACTTTCAGAAAAATTCTAACGTTATATTATTACATTAAATTTAATGCAACATTGTTGGCCAAGTAGACGATCCAAGGCCATGATTCATAAATCTCAGTATTTGATATCATCTTGATTTATTTACATACCGCGGAAGGGAGAATTTACTTCTATAATTAGTGGCAAACCTTTGGAATTGTTGAGTATTGTATTAGCTAGTAGTCCCGACATCAGTCAACTGCGTTGGACCAATTGTCTTGCCAAACGTAAATGTTCAAAAGATTATTCATTTCTAATCTGACTTCTTGTGCCTTATGTCAGTATTAGCTCACTGGAGAGGTTTGATTCGGAAACCTTTTCATAAACCATAACAGTTTCTATCAGTAGCGTATTTACATGTAAGTCAATAGAAGGCAGTTCCTATACAAGCGGGATTTGTATGAGAAAGCAGGCTGCATTTTTAATGCAGAGACTAATGATCTTGACTTAGAGTGTTGTGGTTCATAATGAATCTGTATGCAGTTTCAATTGCTAAGCCATCAAGAGTCTGCAAATATATTGTAAACATGTATCATTGATACGGAACAACTTACTTTAAGTGGCAACTAGATTTATATATGTAATTAGCAAGTCTTAAATCACATCTTTAATGTGTATGGTGTTTTATTGGTAATGAATGTGAAAGCGTATAACATATTAGCATGATTATCAAGTATACATATATTGTACATTGTTTCTCCAAAATGGGAAGGTCTTTGGTAGATACCTTTTATAAAATCACCATCGATGTAAGTTATCTAAAGCAGATACTACTGAAAATAGGTACCAGATCGTCACATATTTGCTTCTTGGATATGACGATCCCAACAAAACTGTACAAGAAATACCATGGGTGTTACCACATACAAATGTATCATGCTCCGTATAAGCAAAAGCTGACTACATACAAATGTAGCAATAGTATCGTATATAGCTTCCTGTTCAAAGTTACATTCTTGAAAATGATATTGTTGTTCCTTAGTTTATTCAATCTCTATGAAAAGTTATTCGCTAAGGTTTCTCTGATGTGTTAATTTTGAAAATAGTACATCCTACATTAACTTAAATGATCTTTAAATTCATTCCTTTTATCTTAATTTTTCCTTCTTCATAGGTCATTACACTAAATGGCTTCTCACCTTGTTTGGGACTTCCTTACATAAAATAAAAAGCAACCGTATGCTCTTATGTTCATGTAAACATATAACAAATCTTTTGACTGGTATGTCACTTCAATCAGATCCAGAATCAAACTAGCTTTAACAAAAAAAGAGAGTCCCTTGAATATTTTCTTTTAAATATCAACCTAGGCAATGATATTTAGCGAGAGCTGCGTCA